>NW_028078844.1:8614-156646 GCF_014824575.4 Sturnira hondurensis | reverse complement strand
ACTCTCTGAGCTTCCTGGATTTCCTGGAAGTCTATTTCCTTTGCCAGACTGGGGAAGTTCTCCTTTATTATTTGTTCAAATACGTTTTCCACTCGTGGCTGTTTCTTTCCCCCTTCTGGTACCCCTATAATCCGGATGTTGGAACGTTTAAAGATGTCCTGGAGGTTCCTAAGCCTCTCCTCATTTTTTTGAATTCTCATTTCTTTATCCCTTTCTGGTTGGATGTTTCGTTCTTCCTTCTGGTCCATTCCATTGAGTTGAGTCCCAGTTTCCTTTCCATCACTATTGGTTTCCTGGACATCTCCCTTCATTTCAATTAGTTTAGCCTTCATATGTTCCTCTAATTTGTGACTATAATCTACCAGTTCTGTGAGCATCCTGATAAACAGTGTCTTGAACTGTGCTTCTGAGAGGCTGGCAATTTCTCGGTCGCTTAGAGTTATTGGCTCTGGGACTTTGAGTTCTTCTTGCGCCATCTTTTGGGCCGTTCATGCCTGTTCCATAGCAGGATCAGAGCCCTAAAGTGTTCACTAGAACAGGGCAACTAAGTCACTGGGTTGTGACGCTGTATGTGTGGGCGGGGTCAAAGAGGAGCAATGGAGTCCCGTCTGCCATCTCCTGCCTGCTGCCTCCCACCTCGGCCCCCACAGGTGCAGCAGCTGCCACCGTCACTGGGGCCCTCGCGTTTCGTCCCACTGCTCGCAAGTGTGCCACTGCCGTCAGCCCTTGCCCCCTGGGGCCTGCGTGGTCCATCTCACTGTGCACGAATGTGCGACTATGGTCAGTCTGCCCCACACCCTCACTGGGTCCGGGCCACTCGCGCGTCTAGGTCAGGTGATCTTTCCTGCCCGACCCTGCCCTGCTGCTGGCTCTGTCCCTCTTACTGTCCAGGTTGAACGGTTCGTTGTTGTCAGACTTCCGTATAATTCAATTTTCTGTTCTTTGTATGTGTCTTTGTTCTCCAAACTTTTGTTGTATTCAAACTTGGTTGTGGGAGTAGGCACAGTGTTTCCACCTATGCCTCCTTCATGGCGGAAGTCCCATTTCTGGACTTGCATTTTTCTGTGAAGTATGAGATGAGAACTTGAGCTGTAGAGAGGGGGAGTTGGAATTAGAGATTTGAGGGAGAAAAGAAATTTCAAAGTAGATACTTGGGTGAATACAAAGTTGTACTTCCTAGTGAAATATAATGGTACCGTTTTCAGGACAAGTAGTCCAACTGGCTGTTGGGTTTCTGACACTTGCTAAAGAACTCGTATTAGGTATTAGGACTCTCTTCAGCCACTCTTGTCAAGATAAGTGTTATAAATTAGTTTTATAGACAAAACACAATCTTGGAATTCTTTCTAGTTTTCCCCACAGTAAGGACTATGTAACTATTTTGAGGAAAGCACAGGAGCAGGACTGCAGAATAACTGATGATAAATTGCCCTCTTTAATTGTACAATGTCAGATTCTATATCAAGGACTTTGTCATAAAGATTATCTTAAAATACTAGAAATGTTCAAATACCTAACACTAGTGTAGTTTCACAAATTTTCTCTAAATCTTTTTATCTCCTTTGCATCACCTAGCCATAGAGGTATTATATAATCTTTTGGCAGAAGTTTCGACTTATATATGATTATTTAACAGCCAGTTTTAGTGTGTGGACCTTCACTTCTCATGTAATGGACTGAAATGTCATGACCATTGGCTCCATTACTTTTTTGAAGTTGGGGGTATTTTAATTTAGTTTTAAGTCAACTTTTAAAATGAAAATAGTACTGAAAAGAGTAGGCTTTTAGTAAAATCTGCCAGTTGTCAGTTTATACCTCACTTAGCAGGGCACAGGCTGCTAGGGGATGGCCAGAGCAGGCAGAAGTAAGGCTGCTCCTGATGAGGTGGGAGAACATCCAATGTCAGTTTCTTTACTATCTGCATCCGGGAGTCAGCCAGAGATGACCATTGGCTTTTGACATCTCTAAGTTAACAAGGAGGCAAGAGGAGCATCTGATTATTGAGCCATTTTAAGAAATAATGCTATCATGCTTGTACAGAGTGATGGGAAAGGAAATACTGGAAGAACACATGATGAGTTGCTGTTTTGGGAAACAAAGGTAGTTCTCAGCAGCAGCTCTTTCAGGTAATGGCAGATGTCAGGCTTTGGTTATTCCAATTTAAGTTTTATTTTTAGAAAACAAAATTAATCTAACAGTTGTTGCTTTTTGTAGTCAGCTGGGGCATCTGCTTTATCAATGGGCTGGTTAGCTCAAGACCACATATATTTCCATCCCTAGTTGTTTATCCTTCTGAAATGCAATCTCTTGGTGACCAGGGGGCTTAGATTTAATGTTATGAGTGAGTTTTCAAAAATCTCTCATTGGCCTGTAATCTTGGCATATCTAAGCCCTAACCTAAGATTACTGGAAGTTGGTGGTATGAGTTTAGAGAGTCATTTCTTAAATTTCTAAAATGGGCCCATGTGTATGGTTAGATGCTCTATGTAGGGGACATGATTTCTGTATCATACAATCAAAAACTAGAGTTGAAATACCCTTAACTTTCATCAGTTTCTGAGTTTTTGGTTTACTAGTCAGTAATTTTTTTAAAGATTTTATTTATTTAATTTTAAACAGAGTGGAAGAGAGAGAGAAAGAGAGGGAGAGAAACATCAATGTGTGGTTGCCTCACATGCAGCCTTAACTGAAGACCTGGCCCTCAACCCAAGCAGGTTTCCTGACTGGTGATTAAACTAGCAACCCTTTGGTTCAGAGGCTGACACTCAATTCACTGAGTCACACCAGCCAGGGCCTAATCAGTAAACTTTTAAAAATATTAGATGGGGAATGGAAAATATTGCCAATTTAAAAATTTTCCCAATTAAGAATGCTTAAACCAAATTAAACAAGCAATTTCTACACCCTAAATATTCATCTACTATATCCTATTTTCACTTTTTCAAAGAGGATAGTTTAACACAAAAGGACATAATAATATAGTCTAAGGATAGTTTCCCAAGAAAGAATCCTTAGAAAACTCATCCCCTACCCTGCAAGCCACACCCTCACACCCTTGGTGGCCATGGGTCTAATCCAACCATTCAGGAAATGTTCTGCAAGATGCCATCCCAGTGGACCAAGAGTTTATGTTAAAAACTTTTAAAGACAGAGAGAGAACACACTATTTCTATCAGTACTACTGAAGATTATATTAAATCATTTAGTGGCCATATCACATTGTTCTTTATGACTGTTTGACAAGTACTACTAAATGCCTGGGATATAAAGATAGAAGACAATTTCTGCCTTCAAAGAGTTTACTATCTAATGTGAGAGATACATATATAAATAATTAAAATGCATTTATAGAGTTCAGTATACTCAGGGATCACTAGGGATTGTTTTAGTGTGTTTTGGAATCAGTAAGGCATTCTGGGTGTAGATCTTTAAGCCAGGGTGAGTGTGGGCAGGAGCACAGAAACTTTTCAGATATGAAGAACAACATGTGCAAATAATAATCAATTCTATATATGGAGCTTACTATGGGCTAGATGCTTCACAGACATTTTCTCAATTGATCACTATAGCTATCCAAGAAGTAGATGTTAATGCCTATTATTTACCAAAGCTCAGAGATCTTAAGTAATTATCCCAAAGCCACTCACCTAGGAAGGGTAAGAGTCTGGGTTGTTGGGAAGTAAGCCAGCTTGTCTGTCCAGTGCCCATGTTTTTAGTAGTTACACTATATGCTTCAAGCATAGTATGTTAAAGTTTTATGGAGTTTATAAAATCCCTAGGGCTAAGCTAACCTTCCCCTTATATGGGTAGCTAGTAGTCTTAAGAAGTAGAACTCTGCATTAATCACCATCAAATGTATTTTGTTAGTAGAGTTCTAGGTAACCAGTGTTGAAGTAGATGGTCTAGTATTTTAGCTTCTCATATAGTGAAAATTAAATTTCAAAATTACAGATTTGCCTGCCTTTAACATTTGGTATAGTTTTCCTCCCTTTCAATTTCTTATTGTGATAAAATACAAATACACATAAGCTTTACCATCTTAACCATTTTAAATGTATCAATTGCATCCATATCATTGCTCAACCACCACCATCACCTACCTCCCGAACTTTTTTCAACTTGCAAAACTGAGATTATGCACCTCCAAAGAGGTTTTGTTTTCAGTAATAAGTCATTTCTAAAAATAAACAAAAACTAGTACAAAGGTGACAACCAAATAATAACAAAAAACCTCTCCATTTTTATTCTTGTCTTTCTAAAAATAAACAAAAACTAGTACAAAGGTGACAACCAAATAATAACAAAAAACCTCTCCATTTTTATTCTTGTCCTGTGGACATCTGGCTATATTACTTTGTTATATTTGGACTTGGGGACTGAATCCTAACTCTTTCATTTTGTATATTTATTTGCTTTCCCTTCTGGATTCAAGTCACCATGAATTAATTGTTGTTGGTGGTAGTTGTGTGTATATTTTTGTCATCTATATTTTGGTAAATGGAGCTGAAAAATGCCCCAAGGACTATTTCCTCACTGTACTGAGGTCCTTTGCAATGAGAATCACACATGACTGAGATCCTGAGAAAAGCCAATACTCATAAATCTGGCTTTGGGAGGATGCCTCAAAGATTGCTGTTCTTCCTGGAGGCATCAATGACCCTAATGAAGAAAGAAGCAAAAGTTTGCTTAAAGGCAGGGTGACCATTTATCCTTTTTATAACCCTGGAGTCATTTTTCACAGTGATTGGCCCATACTGGGTGTTTAGAAGCATGCTTATTATATCAAAATGAATTAAACATAGACCAAGCACCATAATTACTAGATTGGGTGGGTTGTTTTTTTTTGCAAACATGGCAACTTTCTTAGATTTATCTTGCAAATACTTCCTTGTAGTGATAATACTTAAAACTCTTAAAACAAGAGGATTTGTGTTCTGGTTCTTAGTAACACCAAGACAACAGGGAAAAATGTGTTTCACTTTGTAGATAGTCTTGAATGAAAAAATAGTATCAAGGAGAAAGTGAGTGATTGTACAGTTTTTTTTATTTTTTATTGAATTTATTGGGATAACATTGGTTAACAAAATTATAGAGGTTTCAGGTGCACAGCTCTACAACACATCATCTGTACACTGTATTTTATATTCACAACCCAAGTCAAGTCTCTGTCCATCACCAATTATCCCTATATACTTTCCCACCTCCCACTATCTCCTATCCCCTTGACAACCACTATACTGTTGTCCATGTCCATGAGTTTTTCTTCTTTTTTTTTTTGCTCAATCTCTCCACCCAGCCACTGCTCTCCCCTCACACCGAACCACCAAAAGTTGTCAGCTTGCTTTTTATCTATGAATCTATCTATATTTTGATTGTTAGTTCATTTTTTATTAGATTCCACATATGAGTAAAATCATATGGTACTTGTCTTTATCTGACTCATTTATTTAACTTAACATAATGCTCCCCAGGTCTATCTGTGCTGTCACAAAAAGTAAAATTTTCTTATTTTTTACAGCTGAGGAGTATTCGTTGTGTAAATATATCACAGTTTTTTTATTCACTCATATGCTGATGAACACTTGGGCTGCTTCCAGATCTTGGCTATTGTAAATAATGCTGTAATGAATGCAATGCTGTAATGTAATGCACGTAGGGTGCATATATTCTTTCAAATTAGTGTTTCAGGTTTCTTTGGAAAAATTCCCATTAGCAGAATTGCTGAGTCATAAAGCAGTTCTATTTTTAATATTTAGAGGCAACTCCATACTGCTTTCCACAGTGGTTGCACCAGTCTGCATTCCCACCAAGGGTGCACAGTGGCTTCCTTCCCTCCACATTCTCCCCAGCACTTGTTGTTTGTTGATTTATTGATGATAGCCATTCTGACAGGTGTGAGGTGATATGTCATTGCAGATTTAATTTGTATTTCTTTGATAGATAGTGGTGTTCAGCATCTTTTTATATGTTTATTGGCAACCTGAATGTCCTCTTTGGAGACATGCCTATTCAGGTCCTTTGCCCATTTTTCAATTGGTGTGTGTGTGTGTGTGTGTGTGTTGAGTTTTGTAAGTTCTTTATAAATTTTGGGTATTAACTCCTTATCAGATGTATTATTGGCAAATATGTTCTCCCATTCAGAGAGTTTTCTTTTCATTTCATTGGTGGTTTCCTTTGCTATGCAAAAACTTTTTAGTTTGATGTAGTCCCACTTGTTTATTTTTTTTGTTTCTCTTGCCCAAGGAGATATATCAGAAAAAAATATTGATATGAGAAATATCCTAGATTTTACTGCCTATGTTTTCTTCTGGAATTTTTAGGGGTTTGAGTCTAATATTTAAGTCTTCAATTCATTTGACTTTATTTCTGTGCATGGTGTAAGGAAGTGGTGTACTTTCATATTTTTGCACATATCTCCCAATTTTCCCAATACCATTTATTGAATAGACTATCTTTACTCCACTTGTATGTTTTTGCTTCCTTCATCAAATATTAATTAATTGTAAAGGTGTGGGTTTATTTCTGGGCTCTCTATTCTATTCTGTTGATCTCTGTCTGTTTTTATGCCCGTACCATGACATTTTAATTACTATGGCCTTCTAATAGAGGTTGATGTTGGGTAGCATGATTCCTCCAACTTTGTTCTTCTTTCTCAAGATTGCTGTGAGTATTTGGGGTCTTATGGGATTCCATACAAATTTTGGGAATATTTGTTCTAGTTCTGTGAAATATAACATTGATATCTTCATACAATTGCATTGAATCTATAGATTTCTTTGAGTGATATGGATATTTTAATGGTGTTAATTCTTCTCATCCATGAGCACAGTATGTTTCCACTTACTTGCATCTCCTTCAGTTACTTTATTTTTAAATATTTTATTGATGAGAGAGAAAATGGAGGAAGAGAAACATTGTTTTTGTTTTGTTCACTTATTTATACATTCATTGGTTGTTGTTTTTTTTGTTTTTTTTTTTTTGTATGTGCACTGACCTGGGATTGAAACTACAAACTTGAAGTATCAAGGTCAATGTTCTAACCAACTGAACTAACCAGTCAGGAACAATTTCTTTCTTCAATGAGTTGTAATTTTCTGAGTACAAGTCTTTTACATCCTTGGTTAAACTTATCCCTAGGTATTTAATTCTCTTTGAAGCAGTTGTGAAAGGGGTTGTTTTCTTAGTTTCCCTTTCTGATAATTCATTATTGGTGTCTAAAAATGCAACTGATTTCTAGATATTAGTTTTGTAGCCTGTCACTTTACTGAATTGATTTATCATTTCTTGTAGTTATTTAGTGGTGTTTTTAGTGTTCTCTATATATTGTATCATGTCATCTGTACATAATGAAAGTTTTACTCTTTACTTTTTTACTTGAATTTCTTTTATTTCTTCTTTTCTGATTGCTGTGGCTAGAATGTCCAGTACTATGCTGAATAAGAGTAGATGAAAACAGACATTCCTGTCTTGTTTTTAATCTTAAGAGAAAGCCTTGTAGTTTTTGCCCATTAAGTATGATGTTGGCTGTGGGTTTGTGGTATATATTGCCTTCATTATGTGGAATTATGTTCCCTCTATTCTCATTTTGTCGAGACTTTCTATCATAAATGGGTGCTGTATTTTATCAAATACTTTTTCTGCATCTTGTGATTTTTATCCTTCATTTTGTTTATGTGCCGTATTATGTTTATTGACTTATGGATATTGGACCAACCTTGCATTCCTAGAACAAATCCCACTTGATCATGGTGTATGATCTTTTAAATGTATAATGGACCCAGTTTGCTGATATTTTGTTGAGGAATGTGGCATCTATGTTCATGAGGAATATTGGCTTATAGTTTTCTTTCTTTTTAGTGTCTTTATCTGATGTTGGAATTCTATGAATTTCCCTCTAAGACTCCTTTTGTAGTGTTCCATAGATTTGGGGTTGTGTTCTCATTTTCATTTATTTCAAGGTATCTTTTAATTTCTCCCTTGATCTTACTGTTAACTCATTCATTGTTAATAATAACATGTTATTTAGCTTCCATGGGTCTTTGTGTGGTTTTCAGTTTATTTCTTGTGATTGATTTTTAGTTTCATACCATTAAAGTCAGAGAAGATCCTTGATATTATTTCAGTCTTCTTACATTTCTAAAGACTTGTTTTGTGTCCCAACATGCGGTCTATCCTAGAAAATGTTCCATATGCACTTGATAAGAATGCATATTCTGCTGCTTTGAGATGTAATGCTCTGAAGATATCAATTAAATTTACTTGATCTAGTGTGTCACTTAAAGCCTCCATTTCATTGTCAATTTTTCTGTCTAGAAGATCTATCCAGTGATGGCAATGGGGTGTTAAAATCTACTGACTATATTTCTGTCAGTCTTTCCCTTTATGTCCATCAAGGTTTGCTTTCCATATTTAGGTGGTCATATGTTGGGTGCTTAAATGTTTACAAGGGTTATGCCTTCTTGTTGCATTGCTCTCTTTATCATTATGTAGTGCATTTCTTTGTCTCTTATGATAGCTTTTGTTTTAAAGTTTATTTTGTCATATATATGTATTGCTACCCCACATTTTTTCATTTCCATTTGTGTTAAATATCCTTTTCCATCCCTTTACTTTCTGTCTGTGTGTATGTTTTATTCTAAGTTGTATCTCTTGTAGACAGCGTACATTTGGGTTTTGTTTTATTACCTATTTAGCTACTTATGTCTTTTAGTAGGGGCATTTAGGCCATTTACATTTAAGTGGTTATTGACAGGTATGTATTGATTGCCATTTTATTTTTATTTTTATTATTTTATTTTATTTTAATTGTTGTTCAAGTACAGTTTTCTGTCTTTTAATCCCAGCCCAGCCCACCCACCCAGCCCTCCCCTCTCCCTCCCATTTCCACAGCCCCTAGTTTTTGTCCATGTGTCCTTTATAATTGTTTCTGTAAACCCTTCCCCTTTTCCCCTGAAATATTTTTTTAACTATGCCCTCATGTTGTCTTCTTTTTCTCTTCCTCCTTCTTATTAAAAATGACCCTTTAACATTTCTTGTAATACTGGTTTGTTGGTAACAAACTCCTTTAGCTTTTTCTTGTCTGGGAATCTTTTTATTTCTTCCTTTATTTTAAATGATAACTCTGCTGGGTAAAGTAGTCTTGGTTGTAGGTCCTTGCTTTTCATTACTTTGATTATTTCATACCAGTTCCTTCTGGCTGAAAGTTTCCTTTTGAGAAGTAAGCTGAAAGTTTTATTGAAGCTCCGTTATAGGTAACTAACTTTCTTTTGTGGTGTTTAAGATTCTCTCTCTGTCTTTAATGTTTGCCATTTTAATTATGATGTGTCTTGGTGTGGGCCTCTTTGGGTCCATCTTGTTTAGGATTCTCTGTGCTTCCTGGAGTTGTATGTCTTTTTTCTTTACCAGATTAAAGAAGTTTTCTGTCATTTTTTTTCCATACCTTGCTTTCTCTCCTCCTTCTGGTATCCCTGTGATGTGGACGGGTTATACTTTATGTTGTCCCCAAAGTTCCTTATACTATCCTTATTTAAATAAAGGCTCTTTGTTTTTTCTTTTCCATTCTGATAGGGTGTTTTTTTTCTATATTCTCTCCCTAACTGCTGATTCAATTCTCTGCTTCATCTAACCTACTGTTTATTCCTTTCAGTATATTCTTTACTTCACATACTATATTCTTCATTTCTCATTGGTTCTTTTTAATGGATTCTATATCTTTTTTTTCACACTGTTGAGCATTATTATAACCATTACTTTGAACTCTAGATCTGATAAATTGCTTGCCTCCATTTCATTTAGCTATTTCTTTTTCTGAAAATTTCTCCTATTCTTTCATTTGGGGGCTGTTTCTCTGCTCCACCGCCCCCACCCCCAACTTTGGCTGCCTCTCTGTGTTTGTTTCTATATGTTCAATAGATCTTCTTTGACTCCCAGTCTTTGTGGTGTGGCCTTACAATGTGGTAGGTACCCTGGGGGGTCTAGTGGTGCAGTCCCCTTGATCACCCGGGCTGGGTATTCTGGGAATGTCTGTTGTGTGGGTTATGTGGGCCCACCTGTTGTAACTGAGTCTTAACTGCTATTTGCCTGTTCATGCATGGGATCAACCCTAAGGTTGGCTGACTCTAAGGCTCTATCCTGACCAAAGCATTTGAACTGCAGTGTGGGTGTTGTCACATGAAGCAGAATTTGCCTCAGCAGGGTTTGGTGCCTGCCAAGATCTCTCTTTGAATATGCTGCTTGTAAAGCTTATTGGAACTTGCTCTCTTGTCTGAAGTTGGCCACTGGGTATATTGGTTCTGGGCCTCTTGGGGGGTACTCTGATGTAGGCCAATATCAGATGCTGCCTGTGACTGGCCCTTGATATTCTGTTTGGAACTACCAGTGATCCACAGTTTGTGGTTGCTTCTGCTGGGCCTGGGTGCATGGGTGAAGGATCAAGCTGTGTACTGAGGCAGGCTTTTACTAGCACTGGGCCTGGGGCAATGTCATCAAAATCTCAAGGTACCCTGAGATCTGCCTCTACCTGCCAGCTGCCTGTGAAGATTAGTCGCTGAAAGAGCCTCCAGCTATACTACTCAGCAGGGCATAAGCTCCATGGGGTAGGATGAGAGGGAGTCCAGAGTGTGGAGCAATTGCTTTCCCCCAGGCTGATGTGGCATGAAGGAATGTGCTTTACCCAAGAAAGATGACATCTGCTGTATGGAGAATGACGGCTCATTGGAATCCTAGCAGCTGTCCTTCAGCTTTCTCCTTAGAGTCACAAACCCCAGACTCTCCTCATGCAATTCTAGTCTGCTCTCCCCTCCATGCACCCAAGGGTGAGTGGCTGTGAACAAAATTTTGCATCTTAGCTTTTTAAGAAGGTACCTGTGTCTTTAGATCTTTCCCTCTGGTGAATAAAAACCCTGCTGCTTTTCACAGCAAGATGTTATGTGGCCACCTCTTCCCAGCTCTGGTGTTCTGGGCCGGGGAGCCTGGCTTGGGGTTTAAATTCCACACTTCTCAGATGGAACCTTTGCAGATAAAATATCTCTCAGAATCTCAGCCACTTTCTGTGGGAGTAGGCCAGCCTTTCTCACATCTCCAACTTTCCTGCCAGTGTCAATGTGGCATCTTCTGTACATCCTTGATTATAAGGCTTCTATTAATGTGGTCTTCAGTTGGTTATTCAGGCTGATTGTTCTATGATTTAGTTGTAATTCTGTTTGGTCTGGAGAGGAGGTGAGTATAGCTTCCATCTACTCCACTTGGATTCCTTTGAGTGGTGATAGAGTTTAAATCAGTAGGCCAGGGAGAAGAAAAATAGAATAAGTTAAAAGTAAATAAAATGCCAATTCACTTTCTTTTCATTTTAGAGAACTAGAATGCTACTTACCTTTACCTTTTATGTCTTCTAAGACCTCTTCTCTACTTCTCTATAGAGTTCACTGGTATAAATACAATGATTTTACTTGCAAGATTTCTGTATTCCCTTGCTTTAATCCACTGAGGAACTTGATTGAAATCATTAAGAGCAGGCAGGTGGTTTCTTACAATCTCTGTATCTATCTTGCCCATTTAATTCTGTCTTTTTCACAGCAATAACCTTTCTTGAAAAGGCACAAGTAACAGAAATTGAACTCTGTTTTCTCTTCGTTGTCCACTAACATTACACCATCATTCTTAAGTTAATGCCTAAAGTTATTAGTATTACTAATAACCCATACCTTATAAATTCCAAAGAGCGATCACATATTTGGCCTGGAATAGTTATTGCAGTTTAGCAAAGGAATATCCTGAATAAAACTTGAACCAAAACCAAATAGGACAGATGGTTTCATTCAGTTATTCAACAACTATTTATTGATCATCTGTTATATGTCAGGAATTATGCTAGGCACAATGAACAAAGAGTTGCATGTTTCTGATCAAGGAGCTCACAATTTAGGAGGTGAGGAGGGGGTGGATGGGGAGTTGGAGAGGCAGGATAATCATTAGGCAATTTAATACTAGAAAAAAAAGGTGGTGATTGTTAAGTGAGAATAAACCATAAAAAGGGATTTATTTTCTTTCTTTGATATGGTTGTTGGACTTGCAGACCAGGAAGTAGTATATAAGGAATAAATATATCTTGATTTTAGCAAAGTTTAAGTTGACAACAAGCTAAATTTTAACCAATATCTTGATATGGCTAGTAAAATGTTAATGCATTTTTATGCTCACTAGTGAAAGTGTATTATGTATATATACTTTTTATGTATATAAACATGTGCATACTGCTAATTTAGCAACTATGAAGTTAATTAAAATTGTTTAGTGTTTGTTAGACTAGATTGTGAAATCTTTAATGTAGGGATGATAACTGGTTTATTTACATATTCCCAGGAGTCAGCTTAGTTCTTGGAATAAAGTGGATGCTCAGGAAATAACTGTTGAATGATTAATGAATAATAATTATGTATAGAAATTACTCTAAGCACTTTAAGCAACTCATTTAAACCTCTCGATACATCTGTTGAAAAAAGTACTACTATTATTTCCATTTTATAGATGAGGAAACTGATACCTCATTGTACTGTTTATGACATAGGGGGCGTAGAAAATCAAAACACAAAAGCTTTCAAAATTTCAGTATAGGTAATTGTTCCAAATTCTCCCTTAAAGGCTTTTTCAAGGCACATGTAACTTGTTCAATATACCAATAAGTGGCAGAGCTGAGAGTTGAAACTCTGAAGCCTATCTCTTAAGCTTAGGTTTTTACTCACCTTACTTTACTATAGTTTTTTTTTAAGATTTTATTTATTTTATTTATTTATCTTTAGAGGGGAAGAGAAGGAGAGAAGTATCAATGTATGGTTGCCTCTCATGAGTCCCCTGCTGGGAACTGGCCTGCAACCCAGGCATGTGCCCTGACTGGGAATCAAACCACGATCGTGTGGTTCACAGGCCCGTGCTCAATCCACTGAGCTACACCAGCCAGGGCTACTTTACTATAGTTTTTAAATAATAATATACAATTAGACTGCAAGGTTTGGAGCATAAGAGAGTTCAAGGGTTAGTGGAGATACTTTTCCTTCCCTCTCTCTCTTCCTTCTTCCCTTTTTCTTTCTTCCTTTCTTCCTTACATTTTTATAAAAAAGGATTTAAATTGGCCTTATAAAATAAATGTAACAAAATTTTAAAAAGGAGAAATTCTACATAAGGGAAAATGAAGTAGGTCAATAAGGCGGAGCTATGGTAGGACTAATACACAAAACACACATAGTGAGATCCTATCTCCATGTAATTCTATATTTATTCCTTCCTCCCATTGCCATATAAATTCCATATTTATAGCTCCCTTCTCTCATTTTCTATTGCATTTCTTGTGTACATAATGTATTTGGCACTTTATAATAGACTTCTAATAATTTTATTAGTATAACTTTTATCCTCTCAATAAAATTGTATACTTCTTATAGTAGAGATCTTGTCAAATTATCTTTTAAATTCTTTTGGCCCCCAATATAATGCTAGATTCATATTAGAAACCACAACAGTTGTGTCTGTCATGATTTTCCATACAGGCTGAAGGTGTACAATCAAATCCAAACATTTGAGCCATGTTTCTGATGCTATTACTCTTCTACTTACTTAGCTGAGATGACACAGCCTGTTAGCAGAAATCACGGCAGGGCTCACTTTCAGCCAGGGTACTCTGAATTTCCTGTAGTGATGCTGCCCAAAAAACAGTGCTCATAGAACTTAGGAAGTACAACATGATTGTAAAGTCAACAATGGCTGACCTCTGGAAACACCTGGAAGAACTTTAGATTTGTCCTAGTTGCAGAGTTGGTATGAGGCAGACAAAGTTCCAAGTAATGGGTGGTCCAGGCTATGTGAAAGAGATCTTGGGTGTGAAGGATGACCCCAGTAAACAGCCTGACACAGCAATGACATTTCTGACAGCTGGACACAGGAGCTGAATCCAAGTTTACACATTCCTTAAGTTGACAGTGTTTGAACAGAGGGAACTGAAGCCATGCTACATTTTTCTTCTTATAACAACTCAACTTGATATAATCTTTGGAAGTTTCCAAATACTCTTTCCAATATTTCATCTCATTAATTCATCTGTTAAAGGGCAGATATATTTATTAAAACTTCGTAATATAAAAATAAATTTTAAGAGGAAAATCAAATTCACTTATCATCTTGCAAAAGTCATTTTGCAACCTTTCTTTTCTTATCCAATGGGGTACAGGTTTTTCTTAAAGATAATATCTTGGATCTAGAAGTAAAGAAACAAATTAGGGAAATGAAATTCTTCAAAGGGTCATCTCAGCTAAGTAAGGAGAACAGTAGTAGTAGCATCAGAAACATGGCTCAAGTGTTTGGATTTGACTGTACACCCTCAGCCTGTATGGAAAATCATGACAGACACAACTTCTTCAACACTCTGGCTTGCTGTTTCAACCCTACCCCAAATTCTGCAGTCTACTCAGATTCCCCCTGGTCCAAGCTGCCCAGCACTGTGTATTGCCAGATACT
Source organism: Sturnira hondurensis (assembly GCF_014824575.4). Lineage (NCBI taxonomy): Eukaryota > Metazoa > Chordata > Mammalia > Chiroptera > Phyllostomidae > Sturnira > Sturnira hondurensis. Next base: position 142,141 of record NW_028078844.1, on the reverse strand, counting down.
CTCATTAGGAAGTGGTAGTTGAGGGCAAATAGGGCAGTAAATTAAATTCAATTCAACTTAATTGAATTAAATTTAGTTAAACATATATTTATTGAGCTCCCTATAATACAAATTATATAAAGTGCTAATCCATATAAAAGAAATTGGTTCAGGATTGGTGATACAAGGAAATTAATATAAGGCAGTATTCCTGCTTTCAAAGAGCTCACAATTTAATGAGATCGACTTACATAAAACTGTTAATAAGAGCCAGAGTGCCTGATGTCTTAGACATAAATAAAATGGGCTATGAGGGCACAGAAGAAAGAGATTATTTCTGATGGGGCATACAATATCTCATTAAATCCTGTGACATCATCATGGTGGAGATTGATTATCACCATTTGAGAGATGGAGTAATTAAGCCTGAGACAGGTTGCCCAAAGTTATGCAGGAAGTGAGTTGAATTTAGGCTTGAATTCAAGTCTTTTGAAGCTAAAACTTGTGTTCTGTTCAACTCATCTTGCTGATGATCCTAATCTGATTGGGAATCTGTAAACTCCCATAGCAGGGCCTCTGGAACCCTACATGTTCCATGTGAAGACAATGCCTTGTCCTTAGATGGTTCTGGGCCTAGCCTGATGTTACTTATGGAAAAAAATGGTGATATCATATTGAAATTGTGCAGCAGGATTACAATAAAGGCCATACGAGAGAAATATAAATCCATAATTGGAATACATTCAATAAGAAAGAGGCACAGAATTCCAGAAATCAGTGCCCACAGTGCACTCTGCTCCCTACTGTCAAATAATACTTCTACATCTGCATCTCCTGGTGAAACCCTAGCACTGCTATAGATGGGCCAGTGAAGTAGTTTTCTCTGGGAGAACAGATGAGTGATGCTGAACTGTGTGCCTACTCCAGAACCATCATTCTGCAGACTCTGTTTGTAGCCCTCACCTTAGGAAGCTAATGCTTCTAAGTGATAACCTAGGCAAACTACCAATGGCTTTTGATGATCATTAATATGTGGTTCTGATTTGGTTACCATGGTTACACGAAACTCCAGAGTTGGCTTCCACTGAAAGCAAGGGTCCCCTCTTTCTTATGGTGACTGCCGTGTTCTGACCTAGCATTCCAGTCCGGGCCTGTCCGAGTAAGGGCCACACCCCTACGCATTTAGACTTCAAGAGCAGGGAGTTGGATAAGGGAGCCCTATTTTTAAAACATGTTTTATGGTATACTTTTATAATTAAGTTAAATGCTACCTCCTGAAGGTAAAACAGCATGTTTACTCCTAATAGAAGTTTGGGACCGACTTCAGGTTAAGGGCCTTTTACCAAGAATGTTGGGCATATCTTCTCCAAGGGTTTCTTTGTAATACGTATCCTGCCAAGTAGTCATATTTCAACAAAATGACCATTTTTCATCACTGTGGAGTGGGGGATCCCAACTATCATGATTGGTTTTTGTCTACCATTACCTTAGGCAGAATCACCACCAGCCCATGAATTAACTTCCCATGTTAATGGGATGACCTTTAAACCTGCCAGCCTTCAGAAAAGTGCCTGGGGAAGCCTTAGCCCCTTCTCCTGATCAGATGCCTAGCTGGCCTACCTGTGATAAATCAGGCATTCACAGGGCACTGACTTAGATGCTGTGAGCATTAAAACAGGCACGTGCTCTGTGCAGTCAGTTCCCCTTTCTCCCCTCTGCTCAACCTACTCAGAGAAGAGGTTGGAGGTTGTTGGTAGGCCATCTAATGTACTCCCTGCTCCCTTTTAAAATTGCTCTTTATGTTCCTTTCAATGAAGTTCATCTGCGTACAAATGTTGTGCAGGGCAGGTGAAGGATCTGCATAGAATGATTGGTTCCAGGGCCTCATGGGCAACTTTTTCACCACCAAAAAAATATGCTCTTTCTTATCACACATATTACTTTGATTCATTACTATTTTCAGTGGCTTCATTTTGCTCTTTCTGGAAAGGATTATGGAGAATTCTTTTACCCTGTGTCTTTAAAATAGGAACCATTTATTCTGCTACCCTAAAACCCAGGCAGCAGGCAACCCTGGAAGTCCCCCAGAGCAAATAATGGCTCGGTATTTCAATATTCATTCTGAGCACTGTCTATTCCCTTGGGCAGTCAGGCGCATGGCCCTCTGGAAGTCAAACAGCAATAAAATCCAGTCTGAGCTGGTCAAAGTTAAGACATTTCAGGGAATGTAGGGTTGTTTTTTCTACAAGCACAAATCCGACCACACCACTGTCTGTAGCTTTTCCTCAAGGACAAGTAAAGTTGACATTTTCAGGATTGGATCTGATTTAAAAGGAAAACAAAAAGGCTCAAATTAACTATTTGCTTGCTTGGCAACCAAAATGGGGGGGGGGGGGGGGGCAGCANCACAACCCCCCCCCCCCCCCCCCCCCCCAGATCCAGAGTCACAGTAAGGACACCTAAATGAGGAAAGTATAAGTAGCAATTCTTATTTGCCTGAGGCCTGATTTCAGTTGGAGAAAGTTTTATTTAGTGCTTGTGTGGGCGGGCATGTGCAAATTTGCAGAATAATTCCCATTAACTGTTTATTTACTTGTCCTTTTGGAATTTGGCAGGCAGCCTGGAAGCTAGTCACTAGCCAACACTTAGCAAAAGTGGGAAGTAAGGAAAGTTTATTTTAGACAACTCTATTGCCTCTTTCTGCTCCTTCTTCCTACATCTGTGGCATCCCCTCCCCTAGATGCCCTGAGCTATTGTGTGTGTTCTCTCTCTCTCTTTCTCAATTTGTTCTGGAAAGAATCTGAATAACTCATTTGTTCTAAGTTATGAGACATCATCCCAGTGGAAAAATAATGTCTTTTTTTTATTCAGCACTGTTAGAAAATGAAGCATTCTACATAAACGAAATTTTCAGATAAATTAAAGTTATACTTGTAAGTGCCAATTTAAAAATTAATTGGCTTGGATAAGAGAATATAAAAATGCATTGTGTGTATCACTATCTTCATATGCTGAGGGTATTAAAATAATAATTGACCAATTGTGTATCATTTTACACATCACAAGCTGCTTTCACATACATTTTCAGATTTACTTCGACAATTTTTGAAGGAATATATTGGGTTCACATTGTGATAGAAGAATTATTGTTTCAAGTATGAATTGCTGTACTAAAATTCATTTTGTGCTGTCATACAATGGTATCTTTGTGCCCATTCACAGGTATTCCTCATTTGCCCCTGCCTAAGGTCCCCGTTTGTTTGCAGTACTTTCTAGGACTTTGTGGCTGCCACCTTCATGGAGTCGGCTCCTGTTTCTCATTGCTAGAGAACCTGTGTTCTTCAGCTTGGATCGTCCAGCTTGGTTTACTATTCCTCCTTCAACTAACCGCTTAAATCTGCCTGTGGGCTGGGAAACCACATGAATTGGCTTGGTAGAATAGTGCCTAAAAATAAGGCCAAACAGGTTATCCATTCACTTTAGTCTGGCTTTCACAGAGACTTTATTTTTAAGTTATAAAGCTTTGAAATTCTCCTCTCTGATTACATTTTCTTAGACTATGACCCTCTTCTGGTTTTTATATACAGTGCTTCTTTACCTGGACTGGACCTCATTGTGGGCCAAGCTTATGATAACTTTCATTAGAATCTGAACATCTCTTCACTTCTGAGAAATCCCAGCTATTACAATTCTCCATCTGGCCCCTCGGCTGCTGAACGTTCCTAGGAGAAATTCAGAAAACCATGTTGATAGCACCTTAAAATTCAAATGCTTTGTAAATGTACTAGATTATTTATAGAAATGCAGAAGATGAATTTGAAATAGTCGTTTCCCCAGTAAAGGAAATAAACCACTAAACTCTTAATAATCCCTGTATTTTTACCCAATGTCTGTTCAGCAGTTTGGTATAATTTCTTTTATTCTTTTTCCTCTGTACATATGTGTTTTTGTATGTATAAATGTGTACATTGGGATAGTACTTTTGATTTTGTATTCTTTTTTTATTCAAGTTTATATCATTGGCATGTCTATATAATATATATATATATAAATAAAAAAAATATATATATATTTTATTGATTATGCCATTACAGTTGTCCTAATTTCCCCCCTTCATTCCCCTTCACCCTGCACACCCCTCCCCCACTATTCCCCCCTTTAGTTTATGTCCATGTGTCACAAGTTCTTCAGATTCTATATTTCCCATACTATTCTTGCCCTCCCCCCTGACTATTTTCTACCTACAGTCTATGCTACTTATTTTCTGTACCTTCTCCCCCCTTCTCCTCCTCCCACTCCCCTGTTGCTAACCCTCCATGTGTTCTTCATTTCTATGGTTCCACTCCTGATCTATCTGTCTTCTTAGTTTGCTTTTGTTTTAGGTGTGGTTGTTAATAACTGTGAGTTTGTTGTCCTTTCACTGTTCATATTTTTTATCTTTTTTTGTTAGATAGGTCCCCTTAACATTTCATGTAATAAGGGCTTGGTGATGATGAACTCCTTGGATTTGACCTTGTCTGAGAAGCACTTTATCTGCCCTTCCATTCTAAATGAAAGCTTTGCTGGATAAAGCAGTCTTGGCTGTAGGTCTTTGGGTTTCATGACTTGCAGTACTCCTTTCCAGCCCCTTCTTGCCTGTAAGGTCTCTTTTGATAAATCAGCTGACAGTCTGATGGGAAGTCCTTTGTAGGTGACTGTCCCCTTATCTCTTGCTGCTTATTGGATTCTCCTTTTCATTTTAATCTTGGCTAATGTAATTATGATGTGCCTTGGTGTGTTCCTTCTTGGGTCCAACTTCTTTGGGACTCTCTGAGCTTCCTGGACTTCCCGGAAGTCTATTTCCTTTGCCAGATTGGGGAAGTTCTCTTTTATTATTTGTTCAAATAAGTTTTTCACTTGCTCTTTTGCTTCCCCTTCTGGTACCCCTATAATTTGGATGTTGGAATGTTTAAAGATGTCCTGGAGGTTCCTAAGCCTCTCCTCATTTTTTTGAATTCTTGTTTCTTCATATTTTTTTGTTTGGTCATTTTTTTCTTCCTTCTGGTCCACTCCCTTGATTTGAGTCCCAGTTTCATTTCTATCACTATTGGTTTCCTCTGTATTTCCCTTCATTTCAATTAGTTTAGCCTTCATTTGTTCCTCTAATTTGTAACTAAAATCAACCAGTTCTTTGAGCATCCTGATCACCAGTGTTTTGAACTGTGCATCTGATAGGTTGGCTATTTCTTGGTCACTTAGAATTATCGGCTCTGGGGCTTTGAGTTCTTCTTGAGCCATATTTTGGTCTGTTTGCACCTGTTATGTATGAGGAGCAGAGCCCTAGGTGTTCACCAGGGTGGGGCTGGGTTGTGACGCTGTATGTGGAGGCAGGGTCAGAGAGGGGCAATGGCGGTCCCCTCTGCTGCTTCCCACCACAGGGGCCTGCGTGGTCTGTCTCACTGCTTGCTCCTTTGCTGGTTTATCTGCGCATGTGGGTGCAAATGTGTGACCACAATCAGCCTGCTGCCTTGCACCCTCACTGGGTCCTCCTGTTGCTACCCCACACCTGGGATCCACCCACGGCTGCCTGTGCGCCTGGGTTGGGAGATCTTTCCTGCCTGACCCTGCTCTGCTGCTGGCTCCACCCCTCTTACCGGTGGGGTTGAATGGTTCATTGTTGTTGGACTTCTGCATAGTTCAGTGTTCTGTATTTTGGCTGCGTTTTTGTTACTGAAACTTTATTGACTTTAAACTTGGTTGTGAGAGGAGGCACCATGTTTCCACCTATGCCTCCATCTTGGTGGAAGTCGAATATCAGCCAAGGACCACGGCATTCATTATATATTTTTTATACAACCATATTTAATGATTTCATAATATCTTGTCAAATAGTTATAAATATTTTCAGTCTTACTCATAGCTCTATCATTAGATACTTAGCTTCTTTTATTATGGCTTGTGGTATCATATATAACACTGCAAAAACAACCCTTTTTTTCCTTATGGGGTTTTTCTTAACTAGGATTATTTTCTAATTAACTCCTAGAGTTAGAATTACTGGTCAAATGACAACATTTTAAAAATTCAAAGTCTCGCCCTGGCTGGTGTAGCTCAGTGTATTGAGTGCGGGCCTGCCAACCAGAGTGTCGTGGTTCGATTCCCAGTCAGGGCACATGCCTGGGTTGCAGGCCAGTTCCCAGCAGGGGATGCATGAGAGGCAACCATACATTGATATTTCTCTCCCTATCTCCTTCCCTTCCCCTCTAAAGATAAATAAAAAAAAATTAAAAAAAATTCAAAGTCTCTAGAATGTTAAATCTTTCCTTCTTCATTTAAATTTTTATATTTTCCTATTAAAGGTGCTCACTAATTGAACATTTATCTTGTGTCTACTTTGTGTCAGGCATTGGGGAGAACAAGAGAAATGACACATGGTCCCAACCTCAAGGAATCCTCAGTTCATAGTCACTCTGTGATCGCTGCCATAATAAGGCATTTACTTGGTGTACTGATTATGCAGAGAAGAGAATGACTAACTCTTGACAAAAGAGACCAGGTGTTAGCATTAAATTAGAAGAATGAGCAGGAATTCACCAGGCAAAGGCACAGATACTGGAGTATGTTGTGCTCAGACAATCACAAGGGCTTCATTTTCATTTGAACATAATGGTTACCAATAAAATAAGAGCACAGGCTACAATTCATGGCATTTTAGGGATTGAGTATTTGCTAAATGTTTTATAGACATCCTCTCCATCAAGCTTCACAAAAACCTGTGAGGTAAGCATTATGAGCCCCATTTTAAAGATGAAAACTACTTAGTAATTGAATATTGATAAGCAGCAGACCCGTATTTGAACACCAGGTTCACCTGACTGCATAGCTGATGTCCTTAATCAGCATGTTTTCCTACCAGTAGGAAGCAAAGAGGAACATTTTGGGAGCTGAGGTAAGGAGAGATCAGCTCATAGAGGTCTTTATAAGTCATGCTAAAGAGTATGGCTTTCTTTTCAATGCAACAGGACTGGTTATTCTCTTTTCTGTGCTCCTGTCAGACCAGCACATAGTTTTATTACAGCAATCATTATACTATTTCTAGCATTTGCAAGTGCGTCTCCCATATTAACCTGAGTTGAGAATAAAGATCGTCTCTTATTTACATTTATTGTCCCAAGCTCAAGACCTAGCAAACGGCCGGGCTGAATTAAATGTGAATGAATGAATAAATTATTGAATGAATATGTGAACTTTTAAGCCAGATAATTGGTGTACTGCAGCAGGCTCTTTCTGGCCTACAATTCCCATCATTATATTTTTACAAGTCATTTGAGCTTGTTAAACATGACCATTATTAAAATTTAATTATGTAAACTTACAATGAAGTGTATTATATTAAAAGCAAAAGTAATAAATTTTCAAAAGTCATAACTTCTTCATTATTTTACTATTATCTATGCTTTTGAGGTTATTTCATCTATTGCTTCTGAACGGTGAAAATATTCTACAGTTGTGAGCATCTCTTCTAAATCTGTGTTCACATTACTAACTGAAAATTGTGCATAGTGCCAGCCTTCTCTAATTTTGAAACTCCTCCTTAGCTTTTTTAATATTCATTGTGTTGATTTCCCCATTTTTCTGGCTACTCCTTTTTTCTTTGCCTGTTTCTCTCTATTTTCCTATGTTTTAGAAGTTCTTTCTTTGGTCCTCTTCTTAAATCTTCTTACTTTTAATAATTTCAACTACTTCTAAAGTATCAAGTGCTATCTCTGTAGAAATGACTTTCCCATTTATTTCTCCAACCCATCTTCTCTTTTTGGCTGCAAATGCATGTTTTATTTCCAACTACTTTCTGGGTATCCTGAGCTAGATATTCTAGAGTAAATATTGACCTTAACTCATTACATGCCTGAGACTAGCCCTCACCCCTCACCACTATTCTGACTTCCATGGTTAGGTTGATGGCAACTCCTTCATTTTACTTGACTACCTAGGCTTAAATTCCTAATGCCATCCTTATATCCTTTCCCTAGCTTCCCCTAACATTTTCCAAAAAACCTACATCTGATAGTAGTAGTCTTTCTTATGTTCTTCTTCCTGCTAAATGCTGTGAGTTCAGATAGCTTGACCATGTTTTGCCTTGTTTTACAGTTATTTATGTACTTGTCTTATACTTCTTAGATAGTGAGTCTTTTACAGGGTGGGAACTAATTTTTAGAGTTCTTGATATTCCTCAGAGTATTTAGTAATATTATACATACTAAGTAGGTTATCTTTTTTCTACTAGCATCTTCACTGTACAAATAATAATTAATATTTATTGAATAGTTACTATTGCTAAGCATTACTGTAAGTTATTTAGATTTATTAATTCATTTAAGCTTTACTGTTAATTATTCCCATTTTATAGATAGAGGACTGAAACTGAGAGGTAAAATACCCTGAGCTGACCTGGTGATTAATGGCAAGGTGGTAGCCTGATTGAGGCAGATTGGCTTAAAAATATGAGGAAACTCATCAGGATTGATGAACAGTAATTTCTCCTAAGGAAGACAAAATACATTGTCTTATTCCCTTCAGGGTACAATTACAAAATATTACAGACTGGGTGGCTTATAAACAATACACATTTATTTATCTTGGTTCTGGAGGCTGGAAGTTCAAGTACATGATGTTAGCAGATTCATTGGTAAGGGCCTGCTTCCTAGACATTTGTCTTTTTGCTGTTAAATGTTTTATCTTTATTCATTGAATTTAATTTTGTGAAAGCCTGAGGGAGGTCTCTTATGATTAAATTGTATGGACTTTATGAATATATTTTGGTGCAGTAAAGGCTTCCTTTGACTAATTTGAAGTTCTTGGCTAGGGCTTGCCTAATTTAGATCAACAGATAAATTGCCTTCAAAGTAAGAGTTTGAATGAAGTAGGCTGAAAAATGGCTTCCTCCAAAATGTTCACATCCTAATTCCTATGAATATGTTATCTTACATGCAGATGTTAAGGATCTTGAGATGGGATGATTATCCCAGATTATCAGTGTGGGTCCAATGTAATCCAAGCATCCTTATAAGAAGGTGGCTGGAGGGTAGCAGCCAGAGAAAGAGACATGGCAACAAAAGTGGAAGTTGGAATAATGTGGACCCAGGAGCCAAGGAATTCAAGGGCCTTTTAGAAGCTTGGGAAGACAAAGAAATCGATTCTCCCATAAGCCCTCCAAAAGGAATGCAGCTTGATTGACACCTTGATTTTTAGCACACTGAGACTAATTTTGGACTTCTGACCTCTAGAACTATAAGATAATAAAGATGTGTGGTTTTAAGGCTTTAAGTTTGTGGCAATTCGTTACAGTAACAATAGGAGACTAATATAAGTGATCTTGCTAGAATGCAAATTTTAATATTAGACAAGCCAAAGAATCAGTTCTTAGTTGTGGAATTTTAAGTGTCTATAGGCTGGTTGGAGGGGGTAATTTTACCCAATGCATCCATAGATTTTAAGACTGGTTGGCCCATGACAAGGAACTACTTACTGGTAAGCCTCAGGGGCAGAAAATGTTCAGTCTGCTGTTCTGATCAGGAAACAACTCATCCTAATTCCAGGAGTCAAATTAGCCTTCCCAGAATGAGAGATCAGAGAGTTTGAAGCTTCCCAGAGACTATTATTTTCATTAGAGATGAAGAAGGTAGAGACTAACATGTGAAATTAGGCCTATGAAACAACTACGTCATGGCCAAGCTGGACCAGAATCCAAGCTAGTTTTGTCCTAGTTCAGTGTTCTTTCCTTTAGCTACCCATGTACTCAGAGTGCTGTTGAAAACTTTTACCTCCCATTCTTTAATAAAACATTGGCTAATGTGACTTTGCATGTTAGTTATCTGTTGCTGAGCAGCAGATGCAGAGTCTTGCTGTGACTCAACTATTGGGGTGCTCAGGGCTCCTAGAAGACAAGGAGAGTGGTTCTTGACAGGTCACAGAGGCTTCCTTCCTCTAAAGCACAGATATGCCTTGTGAGAAATGGATGTTGTTATCATTTTAATTCACATGTTCACCTATTTCTCCTTAAAGTCCAGTAACTCCACCGAGGTGAAAAAAGGAAAAGCAATGCTTGTTGGTCATCTGATATGTCCCAGGGATAGTGCTAGTTGCTTTATATCTGGTGATCTCTTTGAGTGTAAGATTTATTCCTTTTTGTCTCTTCCTTTTCTTCTCCCAAATTCTAAACAGCGGAGTTCCACTGGACGTGATTTGTGCACTTCTTCTCTTCTCCGTCTATACTAACTCTTAGATGATCTCCTCCAGTCATAGTTTTAAATGCCATTCATACCCTTCTGGCTCCCAGTTTATATCATCAACACAAATCCCTCCCCAGAACTACATGGTCACTTATCCAGATGCCTACTAGACATTTCAACTTGGTGTTTAAGTGCAAGCTGTACAAAACTGAACTTCTGACTTCCTTTTCTTTTAAAAAATTTCTTCCCAGTCACAATGAATGATGCTAATGTTCAACCAGTCACTCATACCAAAAAGCTTGGGAATCATTTCTAACTTCTCTCCTTCTGTCACACCCACATGCAATACAGCAGATAATTCTATCAATTTTATCTTCAAAATCTATCTCAAATCCAGTCACTGCCCAGCACCTCTATCAATACCTTCCAATCCTGGTCACCATCCTGTCTCTTAACCTGCTCTCATTCTTTTTGCTTCCATTCTCTTTCAACTTCCTCCAGTGTATTCTACAGGCAACAGTTAAATGATCCTTTGAAAATACAAATGCAATTCTAGTCACTTGCCTGGTCAAAATTCTCTAGTGGTTTCCCACAACACCCAGAATAAAATGTAAACATATTCCCAATACCTCTAAGGCCTGATGCAATCTGGCCCTTACCCAGTTCTCTGACCCCATTTCCTGCCACGCTCACTTTTGCTTACTATGTTTCAACCACAAGGGCAGCTTTTCCTTGAATGTGCCAAATATGCTCTCATCACAAGCCTTCGCACATTTTCTCCCTTCTCACATTTTCTCCCTTCTGGTGAAATTCTCTTCTACCGGATAGCTAGCAACTTGGCTTTCTCTTTCACTTCACCTCAGATTCTGCTTAAATATTACCTCCTCAGAGAGGTCTTACTTGGCCACTCTTGAGAGTAGTCCTTCCTCCTCCCTTCAGTCTCTGACCCCTAGCTCACCCTATTTTTCTCATCCTATTAATCAGTATAGCACTGATTAATCATGCTATGAGCACATTATACATAATTTGTTTGATTGAGTATTTTTGTTTGTTTGTTTGTATTTGCTTATCTGCTTCAATAGAACATAAGCTAGGGCTTCATTTTATTCATTAGACAAATAGTAAGTGCTCAGTAAATATTTTCTTTTTTAAAAAATAAATTTATTTATCTTTAGAGGGGAAGGGAAGGAGAGAAATATCAATGTATAGTTGCCTCTTACAAGACCCCTGCTGGGAACTGTCCTGCAACCCAGGCATGTGCCCTGACTGGGAATCGAACTGTGATCATGTGGTTCACAGGCCCGTGCTCAATCCACTGAGCTACACCAGCTAGGGCTAAATATTTTCTGAATGAATGAGTGAGTGAATGAATTCATTTTGGTATTCTCAGTGTCTAATTCCAAGTTTGGAACATCAGAACTGCTCTTTAACATCTACGTGACGTTGATCTCAATTAATTTTTCTAATTAGCCTGAGATGTAAATAATTTTCTTACTTTACAGAGACCTTGTGCAATTTGCCAACACCTTGGGCACCTAGCTGAGCAGAAATTTAATTTCTGATCTCTGCAACTTCAGAACCTCTGGCATTTTTACCTTCCCCTAGGGTTCCATTTCCTTATGCTACTTCAGGGTCTTGGGATACTTAGATGATCACAGTTAAAAGGACCTGCTACATTGTTGGCAAATTCCAAGTACCAAGTGCTCTCCTTGGTATTGGCAATAGCATTCTCACCACCTTCCTTCTCAAAGAACTGTCCCAGAGTGCATCCTGTGAATTTTTCCTGTGTAATCAACAAAACACCCCAGGATAGCAGTCTGAGGCCAAGTCTAGAAGGCTCAGAGTCTACATTCTGTTCAGTTCTGCTCAGATCTCAGGAGAGGAGATAGTGGAGAGATGGTAAATATTAAATGACACTCTGCATACCATTTATGCCTATTTCAAAATCCTTAGGAAGCTGTGGTTGGGAACACCTGGGTTCCTTCATATTTATAGGAAACATTAGTGAGCCAAATAAATTACTTTTACAAAGGTTTTTAGGCCAATAAGGCTATTTAGTGTAGCTGTCATTTACTTTGTAGCTGCTGCTTCCAAGTCTGCCCAATCTAAAGGACCATTTTCTCGAAGCCCCATGCAGTTACACAGCCCAGACTAATCTATCACCAGCTGTTGGATTTTATATTTTGCCCATCAGTTATGAAGTCCTTTGATATTGTTATTGACTCTTCAGTTGGTTCCTGACTCAACTCCCTAATAGGATTGCCAGCTCCTTCAGGGTGACTAGAAACAGCATATGTTTCTCTGTTGTACTTCCTATAATCAACATAAAAGCTCATCTCTACAGATTCCTGAAACAATCCAGGCCTAGGTAAAGAGTGTATTAGGAGACTTCCTACTCGGTCTCCCATATCCCTTCTCAAACAAGTGTTGTAACCTAGCACTAAATGTGTTACATCGACCCATCAACTGTCATACCTGAAGAAAGCTCTGGGCACTTGGCCATAGTCCCAGACTTCCTTGAAGGCCTCCTACACAGGTCCCATCCCAGAAACTAGGTGTATGCTTTGGTTTCCTGCTTCACAATCCATTTTCCCACTGGGGCTGAATCTACTTTTGATGATCAATGGAGTTAGTTCACAGCGAGCCTCCTCTTCCAGGCAAGACCCTGTTCTCCACCTTACCCAGCTCCTGAATGGAATTTTGTTTTTTTAGAGTTGATTTTTCTCACCCACTTGAGTATAATGTTACCTCTACCTGGAATTCCTGCTATTGGGTCCAACCAGGACCTGGTTTTGTAATGGGTGCAGAGCAGGGCTCACCTGAAATATTCCCACAAACCTTGATTGAGGGAAGGGGGCAGTGGATAACACAGCATTTAGGATACTTTGTATAACAATGGCAAGTTAATAGCTGTGCTGCCCATGCTATCAGATGTTGATATTACCAGTCTTGCTTAATGAAGAAGAAACTACAGCTTTCCATAGAAGAGAAAGGAGAATGTTAGAGGAATCAGGAGTTGCACTGTGTTTCCTGATATCTTGCTGCTGCCAAGTTCATTCACATTTTTAAACCTTCAGTGCCTCTAGTGTAAGGCCCTAAGAGTTGACCTATCAAGCTACTTTAGATCTCCATAGCTTTGTAGAATGTTTTGGAGCAATCAAATCAGACTACTGTGCTCTGTGTTCACTTACTGTCTTTCCTTAGAACACTGCCATTTATGCCCTTTCTAGAGGTGTTAAGTGATGACAATTCTCATGTAGAAAGACCAGTTTGAAAATTTCCCATTGTATACAAAGATGGTACCCCTCGCCCAAACAAAACATGCACTAAAAGTCACTTTTCCAGGAATGCAGAGGATTCTGCTCTCAGCTGCATGGATTATCTCATCCAACAGTCTGGCAGTAATGGGAAGAGCACATTGCTGTGAAGAGCTTTGGTTTAAGGTCCAGTTCTATTGTAGGAGGGTGCAGCCTGGGGTGCTCCCAAAAGAGGGATTTGTAATGGGGTCCAGTACTCAGGGTGTCCAGGAAATATTAAAAATATAAGATGTCCTCACCCCCACAAGTCTGAGCTGAGGAGCAAGATACATAGAACAGGGCCACTGAGTTGTTTTGTACAGCAATGGTTGTGCAGATAACCTCTAGAATGGCTATTTAGCATATCTAGAACCTTTAACTGGTTGCATAGATATGTTAAATAGCTGTGGCCATACTTTGAGCCAGGGAGAAGGGAGTGACTTCCACCCAAGACATAACTAGTTGGCAATTCCCCCTGGTTACAGCACCTGAGTGAGAGCTTGGAGATGATTGGGGCCATGCCATGTGGCCTCGTCTGCCCAGACTCACTATGCAGCCCAGTAAAGCTGGAAGGATATGGGAGTGCTGGCAAGTGTAGCTAATTGTGGGAGGAGTTGGAAATTGGGCTGCAGAGGAAGATTGGCGCAGGGATTTAAATCCGGGTGCAGCAGCCATGTGAGAGAGGACCAAGCAGCTGTGGCAGTGCAGAAGAAGCACACGGCTTTGGCTAGAGTGGGGACTCCTGCAGCCATGTGAGGGAGAAAAACCATGCAGCAGAAAGAATAATGTGGCTTTAGCAGAGAACCACCACGCTGCTTTGCTGGGAGAGAACTATGTGGTTATGCCAAAGTGGGGACCCCCACAGCTTTGGCAAGAATAAGGACCCCATGGCTTTGGGGTGCTCCCTTTAGCCATGTGGCTTAGGAAGCAGGAGAGACTTTGCATGGAAGAAAAAGAAGAAAGGACTTTTACCAATGGGCCATGAGAAGGTGCCACACGACTTTGGATTAATGAAATCCTGATGGATGGTGACACAGCTGATGGTGCTGGCTGCGTGAGCCACAGACTTCTATTTCTTTTCCTGAGATACAGTACCCCAGACCAGGCAAAGGGGGAAAGGAGGACTGTGTGTGTTTGTGGTGTTTTAAGGGACTTTGGGATTTTGATGAAGACATTAACTCACTACTCTTAAGTCTGTATAACTTGAATAAATAATTCCATTCCTTTTCACCAATCTCTAACATGGAGAGCTATAATTCTCTGGCGAAGGGAAAGGTGAACCTAGTACAGGGGGACCCCAGGAGAAGAGGGGTCAACTAGGTAACATTGTGGGACCCCCTTCCCTGGTGGCCAATCTGGGAAGACAATGGGAGACCACATGTGCAGGAGCTTTAAAGTAATACAATTACTTGTACACGCACAGTAAAAGCCTGCCAAAACTAGCCAGGGAGGATCTGCCCTATAAGAATAGAGTCCCTCTAGCCCATGAGGCAAATCTCAGCTTGGAGTGGGCCTGCTCCCATGTTCTCTGCTATAAACTCTGGTGATTGGTTCAATTCTTTGTCCTGATCACCAAGAACATGGTTACCTGTGTCCACCTGTGACACTATTGCAAATCTTCCAGTGTCAATTTTCTTCACATTGTAGGACTATTTGTTTATATTAAATGATGCAGTATATATTGAATAACTTAAACAAATATAATTTTTTTTACTATATTCTATTTATTCTATTTTTTACTTTTTTTAAGACAGGAAAGGGAGAGAGAGAACCATCAATGTGCAAGAAATACATTGATCAGTTGCTACTCTCATGCCTCCAACTGGGGACCTGGCCTACAATCCAGGCCTGTGCCCTTGATACAGGGTGCAGCCAAAGGGGGGGGGGGGCAGGAAAGATTTGGAATGGTGTCCAGAACTCAAAGTGTATAGGAATATTGCAGAGACGTATAGGGTATCCTCACCCCTTTCCCCCCACAGATGTGAGTTGGGGGAAGGGACACATAGACCAGGAACATGCAGGGCTCTTTTGTACAGTCACAGCCCTGTAGCTAATCCATGGCCTGGTCACTTAACATATCTATAGCCTTTGGCGGGTCACTTGGATATGTTAAATGGCTGTGGCCATGCTTGGAGCTAGGGGAATGAAGTCACTTCCCCCCAAGATGTGACTGGGGGGCAGATCCCCTGAGTTACAGCGCCTGCGTGGGGGCTTGGAGGAGATTGGCTCTAGGACATATGACCATACCTGCCCAGACTAACAATGGCAGCTCAGTAAACTTGTAATAATACAGAAATACTGGCAGGTGTAACTGATCGTGGAAGGAGTCGGAAATAGGGGTACAGAGGAAGATGGGCACCCGGGGATTTAAACCCAGACATGGCAGCCATTAGGGGGTGAGACACGAGGTTTCAGCAGAGTTAGGACCCCCCTGTAGCCATTAGAAGAGAGAGAGCCACAGGGTTTCAGCAGAGTGCAGAACCCCTCTTGGCCAGGTGAAAGGGAAAACCACGCAGCTTTGCCAGAATGGAGATCCCTGCGGCCAGGTGAAGAAGAAAGACGCACACTTTTGGTGGAGTGCAGCTTTGGTAGAAGAGGCCCACGCGGCTTTGGGGTGCTCCCTTTGGCTGAGTGGCCTGGAAACCAGGAGAGACTTTGACTGGAACTTGGTACAAAGAACTCTTGCCAGTGAAAGGTGCCACATGACTTTGGATTAATTGGAGATCCTGCCTGGACAGGCAGGCGACACAGCTCACGTGCCAGCGACCTGAAAAACGGACGTGTGCTCTTTTCCTGATTTACGGTACCCGGAGTTGGGACAGTGGGAGAAGGGAGCGCTGTGTGTGTGTGTGNCCTTATCTTTGATTTTGGGTAATGTAATTATGATATGCCTTGGTGTGTTCCTTCTTGGGTCCAACTTCTTTGGGACTCTGAGCTTCCTGGACTTCCTGGAAGTCTATTTCCTTTGCCAGGTTGGAGAAATTCTTCTTCATTACATTTTCAAATAAGATTTCAATTTCTTGTTCTGCCTTTTCTCCTTTTGGCACCCCTATGATTTGGGTGTTGGAATGTTTAAAATTATCCCAGTGGTTCCAAAACTTCTCCCCATTTTTTAAAATTCTTGTTTCTTCATTCTGTTCTGGTTGAATGTTTATTTCTGCCTTCTGCTCCAAATCATTCCTTTGAGTCCTGGTTTCCTTCCCATCACTGTTGGTTCCCTGCACATTTTCCTTTATTTCACTTTGCATAGCCTTCACCTCTTCCCCTATTTTGTAACCATACTCAACCATTTCTGTGAGTATCCTAATTACCAGTGTTTTGAACTGTGCATCTGATAGGTTGGCTGTTTCTTCATCACTTAGTTCTATTTGGGGGGGCTTTGATCTGTTCTTTCATTTTGACCGTGTTTTTTTGTTTTGTTTTGTTTTGGGGCACCTGTTACATAGTAAGGGGTGGAGCCTTAGGTATTCTCCAGGATGGGGCAACCCATGTCATTGTGTTGTGGCATTGTATGTGGGGGAGAGTCTGAGAGGGAAGAATGCCACTCACTGTGTTCTTGGCTGGCTTAACACACAACTGTGTGTGGTTGTGTGTGGTTATAGTGCAGGCTTCTGAAAAAGAACTCTTAGCTCTGATAGTGTGATTTTTAAGAAATACATATTTGGTTTTCCTCCTATTTCTGGCAATGGGATAATAAAATCATTGGAATTTCCTAAGTGATGAGAGTGATAAAGTTGTCTTTTTGTTATGTTTATGAGGTGGCTTTTGGAAACTATCTAAGCAACCTAAGAATGGAGGCTGGTTACCAGGGGAACCAATCATGTTGATTGGAGGATTGGAACTTTTAGTCTCACCTCACTTCAGGAGAGGGGAAGTGGGGAGGGGCTGGGGATCAAATCAGTCTCCAGCGGCCAGTTATTTAATCAGCCAAGCCTCCATTAAAACCCAAAAGTTATAGGATTTAGAGAGTTTTTGAGAGTTTTCAAGTTGGTGAACATTTGGAAATTCAGGAAGTGTGGTGCTCTCAGAGCATACAAACTCTGTGCCCCCTTGCCACATTCCTTGCCCTGCACATCTCTTCCATCTTGCCATTCTTGAGTTAAATTCTTTGTAACAAGCTGATAATCTGGTAAATAAAATGTTTCTCTGAGTTCCGTGAGCTGCTCTAGCAAATTAATTGAACCCAAGAAGGAGGTCATTGGAACTTCCAATCTATAGCTAGTCAATCAGAAGCACAGGTGACCATCTGAACTTGTAAGTGCTGTCTGAAGTTGTGGTGGGGGAGGCAATCTTGAAGTGAGCCCTTAACCTATGGGATCTGACGCTATCTTCAGGTAGATATATAGAGTCAGATTTGAGTTGAATTGTGGGATAACCAGTTGGTGTATGAGGATTGATTGGTAGCATATTACACTACCCTCTACCCACACACACAAATTGTAATTGGGAGCAGGATTCTTCTTGGCAATTGGAGGTTGTGGGGAGCAGTCTGGGTAGAACACTGACAAAATCAGTTATAAAGTTTATTTGTGGTACTTGAACTCTATTCTACGCATATAATTTAGGTTTTTTTTATATACAGCACTCTGAATTATGAGGGAGAAACCCATGGTTGAGAGGGCTCATATCTAGTTCTGTAGTGACTTATAGTCCTCTTGAAGGGACTGTAATTTATATATCTTATAGTCCCACTGCCAGGCATTGAACTCTGCACCTAACCAATGTTCCTTAAATGTCTGAGCTTAATGATTATAACTTAACACAAAATTAAGTGATTAGTGACTGAATTAGGAATCATATTTTTTATCTATGATTTAATTTAACTGAGTTTCATAATAACTTTGAGTTCTTTGTGAGCAAGTATTGTTATTGCAAGCCCAGTTCTACAGATGGGAACACTGGAACTAAGTTATGAGTTTGAAGTGTTAAAAAGGGAGATGATAAATAATTCTTTTGATCTGGAATGTATAATTCATAGAAAACTTACAGTAATAATAAAAGTCAGTAGGTGGAGAAGGTAGGGCAAAAGAGGAGTAGCTACCTACTTCTGGCCAACATGGATTAGTAAGTAGATACACTCTGCCTCCTCACACAGCCAAAAGAGGGACAACAAACTTAAATGCAAAAGATAACCAGAACTGCCAGAAAGTCAAACTCGGTTGTATGAAAGAAGAAAAACTCATCCAGACCAGTAGGAGGGGCAGAGATGGGTAGCCGGGACAGAGAGGACATACAGAAAAGGTGGCATCTGGAGGTTCCAGCAAGCAAGATGACTGGTGGATTGGGCATTCACACATTTGAGTGCAGATAAACCTGGAGGAACAATTGGGGAGTGTGACAAACCATGCAATCCAGGGTTCCAGCAAGGGGAAATAAAGCCTCAAAACCTGTGGCTATAAAAACCTTTGGGGGTTGCAGCAGTAGGAGAAACTCCCAGTCTCACAGGAGAGTTCACTGGAGAGACCCACAGAGTCCTAGAATGTACAAAAACCCACTGACCCTGGAATCAGCACCAGAGGGCCCAATTTACTTACAGGTAGCAGGTGAAGTGACTGAAAGCCAGCCAAGAACACAGTGAGTGGCATTCTTCCCTCTCAGACTCTCCCCCACATACAATGCCACAACACAATGACATGGGTTGCCCCATCCTGGAGAATACCTAAGGCTCCACCCCTTACTATGTAACAGGTGCCCCAAAACAAAACAAAACAAAAAAACACGGTCAAAATGAAAGAACAGATCAAAGCCCCCCCAAATAGAACTAAGTGATGAAGAAACAGCCAACCTATCAGATGCACAGTTCAAAACACTGGTAATTAGGATACTCACAGAAATGGTTGAGTATGGTTACAAAATAGGGGAAGAGGTGAAGGCTATGCAAAGTGAAATAAAGGAAAATGTGCAGGGAACCAACAGTGATGGGAAGGAAACCAGGACTCAAAGGAATGATTTGGAGCAGAAGGCAGAAATAAACATTCAACCAGAACAGAATGAAGAAACAAGAATTTTAAAAAATGGGGAGAAGTTTTGGAACCACTGGGATAATTTTAAACATTCCAACACCCAAATCATAGGGGTGCCAAAAGGAGAAAAGGCAGAACAAGAAATTGAAATCTTATTTGAAAATGTAATGAAGAAGAATTTCTCCAACCTGGCAAAGGAAATAGACTTCCAGGAAGTCCAGGAAGCTCAGAGTCCCAAAGAAGTTGGACCCAAGAAGGAACACACCAAGGCATATCATAATTACATTACCCAAAATCAAAGATAAGGAGGGAATTTTAAAAGCAGCAAGAGAAAAGGAGAGAGTTGCTTATAAATGAGTTCCCATTAGACTATCACCTGGTTTCTCAAAACTTGCAGGCAAGAAGGGGCTGGAAAGAAGTATTTGAAGTCATGAAAGTCAAGGACCTACATCCAAGATTACTTTATCCAGCAAAGGTTTCATTTAGAATGGAAGGGTAGATAAAGTGCTTCCCAGATAAAGTGAAGTTAGAGGAGTTCATCATCACCAAGCCCTTATTATATGAAATGTTAAGGGGATTTATCTAAGAAAAAGAAGATCAAAACAATGAACAGTAAAATGACAACAAACTTACAACTATCAACAACTGAACCTAAAAACAAACTAAGCAAACAACTAAAACAGAAACAGAATCACGGAAATGGAGACACATGGTTATCAGTAGAGACAGGGCCGGTGGGGTGAGTGGGGTAAAAGTTACAGGGAATGAGAAGCATAAATAGTAGTTATATAATAGACAGGGGAACCCTGGCTGGCATAGCTCAGTGGATTGAATGAGGGCTGGGAACCAAAGGGTTGCCGGTTGGATTACCAGTCAGGCACATGTCTGGGTTGTGGGCCAGGTCCCCAGTGGCAGCCACATGAGAGGCAACCACACATTGAAACTCATCTGCATCTCTTTCTACCTCCTTTCCCCTCTCTCTAAAAATAAACACATAAAATCTTTTAAAAATATAGACAGGGGGAGGTTAAGAATAGCATAGGAAATGGAGAAGCCAAAGAACTTGTATGTATGACCTATGGACATGAACTAAGGTGGGAAAAAGATGGTGTGATGGTGGCAGTGGTGGTGCAGGGCAGAGGGCTATAAAGGGGAGAAAAAATGGGACAAATGTAATAGTATAATCAATAAAATATACTTTAATAAATGAAGGGTAATATAGTCAACAATGCCTGGAAATTAGAAGCAAAATTTCTTTTTATTTAGTAAAAGACATTTAATACAAACTTTAAAAAACTGTAATATCTGTTTTAATTTTTCTCAAATTGTTTTGCAAAACTTTTGTGACATTGCCAGCATTTTTATGGAAGCTTGAGGGGAAGAAATTTCTGTGAGCTTTCGTTGTTACTAAGGCAAATAAATACATAGAGATGAAACTTTGTGAATACCTCTCAAACCCAAATAAGGTTTCTTTGTGACTCTCACTAATGTAGTAAAATCTATTTAAATTTTCTTACTTCCCCTTTCCTTTCAAATCTGATCCCAGTTAGCCATGGCTCCCACCCTCTCTTTCCCCAGTTACAAAACCAAATGCAATGTTTGTGCTGAAGGACAAGTCTGTGCAGTGACTCAGAGGAAACAAGTGTTTATAAACCATGTTTCCCTAAAGTCTTGGCACAAACATGAATGTGGCCCAGTCCCAGATTGGACAGGGGAAAAATCTTGGTGCTGTGGTCCTGGCAAAGCCAAGTCAGAAGGCCAAGCTAGAAAAAAGACCTGGGCTTCAAATGACCTTAAGGTCACATATCACCTTGGAGAGGTTTCATCATTAAGAGTCGAAGCAAAAATGGCTGAAATGAAGTCATACAAAGAAATGTTTGGGTTTTGCTGAAATGAAGTATTCTCTGCAAATTTTGGATGTACTTGGTTTGACTGCATCTTCCTTGCTGGTGAACCCCTTCCTGTGACTATGAGCTGCCTTCTTTGTGTATTATCTTTGCCCTAGAGCCTACACTGACCATATCTGCCTGGAACATGAAGGGTTATAAAGGCAGTTTAGTTTTAGCTTGGAAGTCAGTCAGATCTACTTTTGAACCTCAGTTCTCCACTTCATATTTTCACTTGACAAATGTTTACTAAGGCCTTACTTTATGACAGGTATAGTTTTAAGTGCTCAGAATGAGGGAGCCAGCAGGATAAACAAAGTCTTCCATTCTAATTGAAAGAAGTAGGAAAAACAAAACAAAAACAGAAACAGAGATTATATCAGTGATGACAATAATGTCACAAAAGTAACTAGAGAGCTAGATTGGGTGAGCAGGTGAGTACTCCTCGAGATGATGTGGAGAAGGGTTCTATGAAGAAGTAACATTTAAGCTGAGAAATTAATGATGAGAAAGAGCCAGGAGGGCACCAACACTCGTGACATAGGCACACATCAAGTCCTGAAAGAGAATTAATGGTGAGGAACTGAAAGGCAGCCCATGTGGTTGGACGAGGTTGAGTGCCCGCCAGAGAGAGGTGCGTCTGTTTGCCCTCCCCTTGAGTCTGGGCTGGACTCTGACTTTTGACCACTGGAATATGGCAGAAATGATGCTGTGTCAGTTCTGAGCCTAACCTTAAGATGACTGGCACTTCTTTCTTAGTCTCTGTGGCACTAAACTGATGTGTAAGAAGACTGACCGCAGGCTGGAGAGACCACATGAAGAGGCCCTGAGAATAGACGAAGAGGATGGGGCTGAGCTGAGCCCAACCTTCCAGCTGTTGTCCCTGCCAAGGTGCCAGACAAGGAAGTGCAACCATCTTGGAGCCACCTTAGCTGCCAGCTGAATACCAATGAATGACAACTATAAATGCCTCATGAAACAGAAGAGCCATCTAACTTAGCCTTGCTCAAAGTCCTGACATAAAAAATTATGAGGTGCATATATTAATAATTCAGTGGTTGTTGTAAGCCACTAAATTTGGAGGTAGTATATTTCTAAGCAAATGATTTTCAGAACAGAAAGATAGGATGGGTTAGGTTCCTTTGACCTTGAGCCTGTTTAAAAAAATTGGTTGGAGATAGACTAGGTACCAGAGGAGGGTTTAAGCAAGAAGAACAGGACTTGTAGGAGCTATATTACATTTTAAAACTTACTTTAATTGTTATTTGTCCCTGGCTTCCTAGTTCTTTGACTTGTACCAGTAAACTGAATTGTGCCTTGGTTTTTAACTATAAAATAAAAAAAAGTAGTATCTGTATCACAGGGTTGTCTGAGGATTAAATAATATAAAATCATTAATACATAGTGTCTAACACCTGGTTAAGGGCTTAATGAATGGTAACCACAATTGTTACTATTTTTCTGGTTCAGCTTCCACCTGAACAAATGAAAAGACTCCAGCTACACTCAAATGTGTCTCAACCAGTTCAGCATAACCTTAGGGGAATTGTGTATGTACTTATATAGAGAGACCTTTGTCACTCCAGTTGATGCCTCTCACATTAATCAGAATTGGCCATTTTGTATCTTTCATGGCCACCTCTCCTCCTCCAGTGTTGGTCCTATGGATCCTCCTAAATAGCAAGACACATCAGCCTGACTGGGCAGTGACCTCTGCAGTCCTGTGCTGTGCTTGCTTTTTCCTCTCTAGTGTGGTATGTGCCAGCCTGCTTCCTCTCAGGCTGTCAGTTGGGGGACTCAGGCCATCATCATGGTCAAATGGGCTAACAATCTCACTCCTTCCCTCTGAAGAAGAAACTGCCAAGAGAGTGATTTTTTTGACCTCCTGGATTTCTGTACAACTATCAGTGATGAAAAAATATTTATTGTTATGCATGTATCACATCACATCAAATCATATTATATTGATGCTTCTGGGCATATGATGGGGTTATGTCTCAATAAACCCATCATAAGTTGGATATATTGTTATGTCAAAATGCATGTAATACATCTGACCTACCAAGCTTAGCAAATTTATTGAATATGCTCAGAACATATAAATTACCCTACCGTTAAGCAGAAGCATCTCACTTCCTCTGCCCAGCATCATGAGAGAGTATCCTACAGCAAATTGCTAGCCCAGGAAAAGGTGAAAATTCAGACTTGAAGTGTGGTTTCTTCTGAATGCATATTGCTTTTTCCTCCTTGTAAACTTGAGAAATTCTAAGTCAAACCATTGTAAGTTGGGTACCATTTGTATTATAAGGGGACCTAGTTCACCTACAGATTGACAGATGGACTGACCTCCAGACGTGCTTCTCTACATGGTATCTGCTGCCCTTCCCCTAACCCAGCTTCTTCTTCCCTAACTTTTCTATTATATCAGTTTTCTCAAACTTGTGTTCAAAAACTTCAGTTCATCTCTCTAGACATGCTGCATAAAAATAAAGTGCTCTTGGAAACAGCCCCTTTCCATTTTTCCACTTCAGAGACTCATGGTGCATGTTAAGACCCCGAGACACACTCCAGCAAGAAACACCTTTTCACTTGGCTTGATCCAGCACTTCATGGACCTATGTAATCATGAAACTCTGTTTTGAGTCTCTCCTATGAAGAATCTCCTATGAAGAAATGTTTGGTTACGCAGTCTAGGTTGAGAATGATGGCTATAGTAAGAAACTGATGACTTATCAACCTAAAATAAGATTCTTATTTCTTAAAATCTTGTATATTCTAACCCAAACTTATAAAATACAAGGGTAATTATATACTTACCTGTTATTATCAATGATCTGATTTTATTAGTTAATATAATAAATTTTTAAAAAGAAGTATTGTTTAAGAGATCCTATAGTGTCCCCCCCCCCCTTCCAAGGACTCTAAGATTTTAGCCCTCCTCTTTCAACTGTAATACATGTCAAAGTAGTACCACAATTTTTTTCCTTCTGGGTGCTATTTATATTGCATAGTGGAAGTAGACTGGCTGAGTTTGAGTCCTGAATCCATTACTTATTAGCTGCATAACTTTGGACAAATTACTTTATCTGCTCCTCCTTTCTCATGTGTAAAATTAAGGTAATAATAGTACTTTCTTCAGAGGGCTGCTGTGATGATTCAATAATCTCATGTATAAAATGTGAGTTCCACATTTTCTGCTTACAAGTGTTAGCTGCTATTGCTATAATATGAGGTCTGGGCCAAGGTGGAGGCGTAGGTAGATACAACTGTGCCTCCTCGACCAACCAGAATAAGGACAACAACAATTCAGAAACAAAAAACAACCAGTACTGACAGAATATTGAACTGTATGAAAGTCTGGAAACCAAAGAATTAAAGTAGACACATCACCCAGACCAGTAGGAGGGGCAGAGTCCAGAGGCCAGGTGGAGAGGTGCATTGGCAAAGAGGAGGCTGGTGGATCCCGGGCACGCAAGGTAGCTGCTGGTGGACCCTGGGCATGCAGGCGGTGTCTGGCGAACCCACTGAGGTGGCAGGTTGTGGAGGGGTGCAGCGCACAGGCAGTTGGCACACTGGGTGGTCCCACATTTGCACAAAAATAAACTAGGCAAAACTGGGGAGTGAAACAGACTGTGCAACCCAGGGCCCCAACTTGGGTAAATAAAGCCTCAAAACACCAATTGAAAATACCTATGGGGGTTGAAGTGCCAGGAGAAACTCGCAGCTTCACAAGAGAGTTTGTTGGAGAGACCCACAGAGTACTAGAATGTACACAAATCCACCCCCCATGGGAATCAGCACCAGAAGAGCCCAATTTGCTTGTGGGTCCCAGGGAAGTGACTGAAAGCTGGCAGGGAGCTGAACAAACACTAAACACCAGGGGTTCCCTCTCAGACCCCTCCCCCACATACAATGTCACAACGCAGAGACGTGGGCTGCCCCACCCTGGTGAACACCTAAGGTTCCATCCCTCACTATGTAACAGATGTGTCAAGACAGAAAAAATGGCCGAAACAAAAGAACATACCAAAGCTCCAGAAAAAAAGTACAACTAAGCAACCAAGAGATAGCCAACCTATCAGATGCACAGTTCAAAACACTGGTAATCAGTATGCTCACAGAATTGGTTGAATTTGGTTGCAAATTAGATGAAAAAAATGAAAACTACAATAAGTGAAATAAAGGAAAATGCACAGGGAAACAACAGTGATGGGAAAGAAACTGGGACTCAAATCAATGGAATGGACCAGAAGGAAGAAAGAAACATCCAATCAAAAAAGAATGAAGAAACAAGAATTGAAAAAAAGATGAGAGGCTTAGGAACCTCCAGGACATCTTTAAATGTTCCAACATCCAAATTATAGGGGTACCAGGAGGAGAAGAGGAAGAGCAACAAGTGGAAAAGTTATTTAAACAAATGAAAAAGGAGAACTTCCCTAATCTGGCAAAGGAAATAGACTTGCAGGAAGTCCAGGAAGCCTAGAGGGTCCCAGAGAAGTTGGACCCAAGGAAGCACACATCAAGGCACATCATAATTACATTACCGAAGATTAAAGATAGGGAGAGAATCCTAGAAGCAGCAAGAGACAAGAAGGCAGTGACCTGCAAAGGAGTTCCCATAAGACTGTCAGCTGATTTCTCAAAAGAGACCTTATAGGTAAGAAGGGTCTGGAAAGAAGTATTCAAAGTCATGAAAGGCAAGGACCTACATCCAAGATTGCTCTACCCAGCAAAGCTTTCATTTAGAATGGAAGGGCAGATAAAGTGCTTCCCAGATAAGGTCGTTAAAGGAGTTCATCATCACTAAGCCCCTATTATATGAAATGTTAAAGAGACTTATCTAAGAAAAAGATGATAAAAAGCATGTACAGTAAAAATGACAGCAAACTCGCAATTTTTAACAACCATACCTAAAACAAAAACAGAAACAAACTAAGCAAACAACTAGAACAGGAACAGAACCACAGAAATGGAGATCACATGGAGGGTTAGCAACAGGGGAGTGGGAGGAGGAGAGAGGGGGAAAAGGTACAGAGAATAAGTAGCATAGATGGTAGGTAGAAAATAGACAGGGGGAGGGTAAGAATAGTATGGGAAAAGTAGATGCCAAAGAACTTATATGTATGACACTTGGACATGAACTAAAGGGAGGGATGTGGGTGGGAGGGGGTGTGCAGGGTGTGAAGGGGGAAAATGGGACAACTGTAATAGTATAATAAATAATATATTTAAAAAATATGAGATCTGTCTGGAAAAAGTTCAATCATTGTTAACATAATAAGAATATTTTTGTATGATGTTTATGTAACTTGGCAGCCAATGAAAGTGGACTAGAATGTGCATGTGTGAACAATGATGACTTCACTGTACTTCTCAGTGGGGGCGGTAGATGCTATTGAGTGAACATGTGTACTGTGTGGCTGTGGCATTCAAAATGACTGAGGGGAGCAACATATATGCATCAGATTTTTCATTAAACTTGAACATTCCTCCATGGAAACCATTTGAATGATTCAGAAGGCCGCAGCTTTGGGCAACTGGTGATTGGCTGCTTCATTGTGATAATGCACCCAATCGTGCATCATGTATCATGCACAGTTTTTTGGTGAAACGTCAGATCATTCAGGTGACTCAGCACCCTCCACAGCCCAGATTTGGTACCCTGCAACTTATGTTTTTTCCCCAAAACTAAAATTACCTTTGAAAGGAAAGAGATTTCAGGCTATTGATGAGATTCAGGAAAATACAATCGGCAGCTGATGGCGACTGGGAGAACTCTGTGAGGTCCTAAGGAGCCTACTTTGAAGGAGACTGAGACATTGTTGTTCTATGTACGATGTTTCTTGTATCTTGTTTCTTCTTCAATAAATGTCTCTATTTTGCCTATTACATGGCTGGATACCTGCTACTATTATATAAAAAGGAGTCAACAGTTAGGGTCTATAAATTTTCTTTTACATAAAGATTTGTTCAACTTGGACTCAAATAAATCACCCTGTTTTTACACTGAACCAACAATGCTCTACAACAAAATCTGACTTTAGGACAGGTGTGTACAAGAAATATATCACTGATGCCAATATAAGAATGTGTTAAATAAATGTTTTTCCCACTCCTAAATCTATGTAACACTTAATGAAAATTGTGTTTGTTATTTTATTGGTGTTAATGCCCTAAATAGATAACCCATTGTTGATAGTACCATTTAAAATATAGTCATAATAGTTTGGTACATTTTAGACATTAAACAGCAAATGTCCTTGAAAGAAAAGTTATTGGTGAGGCAGAAGCCTCATGTTAGCCAGTTATCCTAAGTACAAAAGAGTTCTCTAATTTATCAGTCCTTGTTATCATCAGGTGAGCCATGCATTGTGCAGTAGGAGTCAGGATTAATTCCATTTTCTAAGTGAGGACTTCAAGACCTATAAAAATATTATATTTTATATTTCTGCCAGTGGAAGCAGAAAGACATGGTCCAGCTATCAGGGTGGAGGAGACCATGACTGGGAGTTTTCCAGAATCAGTTGTCACTGTTAAGTTTTTTTGTTTGTTTAGTTTTTTGCTTTTAGCATTAGTCACGTCCTTTGTTCCAGTCTTCAGGAGTGGGTAGAAAACAGATCCCTTTCCCCTATAATCTCCTCCCCTCTCCTCTCTGGGGGTGACTGGGGTGGTGGGGAGGGGTGGGAAACGGAAAAAGCAGAAAACTGTACTTGAACAACAACAACAAAGTTCAAAAATACTGTATAGTAATAAGTACTAGATTTTAATTCCGTAATGACTAAAAAGAAAAATAATTCTTATATTAAAGTACCTTTGAAGCTAAAAAACAAACAAACAAACAGATCCTTTTGATTTCATGAAGCAAAGTTTTCTCTTTGAAGTGAAGTAAGGAAGAACAGGTTTGAATTGAATAAACTATAGTTTATCACAAAGTTTAGTGATAAAAGAAACATTACATAGATTTCCTCAATCTTTATATTTCAATCTTGCTTAAATTATATGTATATTATAAAGAGGGAGAAGTATGTTAGATGCTCTGTTCAGCATCCTATGCCTTGCCCTGCAGGCAGCTGCCCCAATAGGAAGCATTCTCTTTATGAGAAAATATTTTATGAGGCTATCCTTGAAAAATTGTACCTATGCTAATGATGACTATACATAGTACAATCATTTAACAATCATCTTTATTGGCTTTGAAACCTCCTGATTTAGAAGCAATAAACTTTCAGGCAAATGTTTTGACAAATGTAATGAAGGAAGTGATTTGATTGATGTAAAACACACTTGCTTCTTACAGAATTATTGTTACCATTATCATTGTTTTGTCTGGCTTTCTTGCTTGCATTCTCTCCATCTTTGAACAGAACATGATTTTCTTATGATTGGAAAGAGCAGAATGCTAAGAGGATCATCTAACATCCAGAGAGCAGGGCCTTGCCTGGCTCCAGAGAGTCTCAGGGAAAATTTGTTGGATGAATGGGTGAGAGATGGAGTAAATGAAGTGTTTTTTCCTTGAATTATCCAAGTAAATTACTTAGAGTTTAAATAACTGGATGCTTTCCCAGTCCTCCACCCTACTTTGGTGCTGAAGATTGTCTTTAAAAAGTAAAAAATTATTTTGGAGGACTTTTTCAAGAGCATCTCATTCTAGAATCCAATGTATGATACAAGTATGAAAAGATAGCTTCTTTCTTGTGCATTGATGTCTTTTTCAAGATAATTTCATGTTGCCAAAAGCAAGAAGAGAAGTATTTCTCAAATACAATGCAGACAAATTGCCTCCTGCTATTTAATGAAAAGGAAACAAAATTGATCTTACTTTTTATTTTTACATAAATAAAAATATTTTTAAACACTCAGGCAAGAAAATTTCCTTAGAGCAATATTGCATGATTGCTTGGCATATTTTTCTTTACAAAAATATCAATACCAACTCTTAATATGTGGATTTTATCTTCTTTTGTGCAAAATCAAACCACAAAATAATTGTTAGTATATATAATATACATAGCTTTTTTTTTCCTGGAGGATTTCTGAAAAACTTGTGAATAAAAACAAAGTTATAAAAATATTTCTATTAACAACATATTTTGTCCTGCTGTTTCACAGAACCAAAAGAGTGAGAAAACAGATTCACTGGGAACACATTTGTTAGGAATGTACACACAGAGTACCTTGGAATATTTTTCCTATAAATGGTTTTATATTGGGGGTGAATCTTATAGCATCTAATTCAAGCCATGTGTCCTAGATTTAACATTAGGGCTCACTCTCAAGTATCTGGGACTTGAAGGACAGGAAATAAATAGATAAGAGACCTCTCTAATAATAATACAATATTTATGAAAAGAAAAATGAAATCAAGACACATATGTTGACTTAAATGTCAGTTTCTATGAAACTGGCACCAGACTGGTTGGGCTGGATGGAGACATTCAGGTTAAATTGTTCTTTTTTTTTTTTTTTAAGATTTTAACATATACATTTTTTTGTTTTTTCATTTTTTTAAGTTGTACTTTTTAATTTATAGTTTATTGTATTTGTTCTAACCATTTATATTTTTAAATTATAGTAGACATACAATACTATATTAACTTTAAGTGTAGAACATAGTTATTAGACATTTATATACCTTATGAGGTGATCACCATGATAAATATAGAAACTGTCACCATACATGGTTATTACCATATTATCAACTCTATTTCCTGTGCTGTACATTACATTCCTGTACCTTATTCTATAACTGATAGTTTATACTTCTTAATACCTTGCACCTTTTTGCCCCACCTCCACCTGTCCCATCTGGCATCCATGAGTTTATTTTCTGAATCTATGAGTTTGTTTCTGTTTTGTTATTGATTTTTGGTTGCTCATTTTGCTTTTTAGATTCCACATCTGAATTTGTCTGACTTATTCCACATAGCACAGTACACTCTAGGTCCATTCTCATTGTCACAAATGGCAAGACTTATTTTATGGTTCAGTCATATACCATTGTGTATATATAAATTTTTATCCATTTACCTTTTTAAAATTGCTGTTCAATGACAGTTGTATCAATTTTTCTCCCTTTGCTCTTCTCTGCCCTTCCCTTCCCACACTCCCTCAGTCAATCCCCAACCCATTGTCCATGTCAATGGGTCCATGTCCATGTTCTTTGTCTTGACCCCTCCCATTCCTTCCCCTGTTATTCCCCTCCCTGATCCCTTTTGGTCACTGTCAGTTTGTTCTTTATTTCAGTGTCTCTGGTTCTATTTTTACCATTTGTTTATTTGGTTGATTAGGTTCCACTTATAGGTGAGGTCATATGGTATTTGTCTTTTACCGCCTCTTATTTCACTTAGCATAATGCCATTTAGTTCCATTCAGGCTGTCACAAAGTGTAGGAGCTCCGTCATTGTTTCTGCTATGTAGTATTCCATTGCGTAAATGTACCAGTTTTTTGATCCATACTCATTTATTGATGGACACTGAATGACACTCTAGATCAAATGGAATTAACTGATGTAAAGAGAACATTTCACCCCAAAGAAGCAAAATATACATTCTTTTCAAATGCACATGGAAAACTAAATATAGACCACACAAAAAAGTTTCAACAAGTTCAAGAAAACTGAAATTGTATCAAGCATTTTCTCAGATCATAAATTCTTGAAACTAGAAACCAACCTCAAGGAAAAAACTAAGGCAGGGGTAGGGAAATGGGAGGGAGGTGGGGAGCACTGGGGTGGGGGGTGCTGTGGACTGGGATGGGAGTAAAAGGCAGAAAACTGTACTTGAATAATAATTAAATAAAAATACAATAAAAAACAAAACTTAAAAACATTCATATTCATGGAGACTGAATAACATGTTATTAAACAATGAATTGGTAAACAATGAGATCAAGGACGAAATCAAAAAGTTTCTGGAAACAAGTGAAAATGAACACACAACAGCCCAAAACCTATGGGACACAGCAAAGGCAGTCCTGAGAGGGAAGTTCATAGCAATACAGGCTCACCTAAAAAAGACAGAAACATTTCAGACAATCTAACCCTGCACCTACAAAAACTGGAGGAACAACAACAAAGCCTAGAGAGAGTAGAGGGAAGGAAATAAGCAAGATCAGAGCAGAGTAAATGACATAGAGAACAAAAGAACAATCCAAAGGATCAGTAAATCCAGGAGCTGGTTCTTTGAAAAGATAAGCAAAATCAACAAACCTTTAACTAGACTCATCAAGAAAAAAGAGAGGACCTAAATAAATAAAAACAGAAGTGAAAGAGGAGAAATTTCATTTTTATTATATTTTTAAAAACAACTTTCTTTTAGTTTTTCATAGATATGAGAATAAAAAGACATAGGCACCCATTTTTGGCCCCTGACCAAGTTGTACTATTGGCATTTGCAAGTAAGTTGTTTATCTAAGTTTTGTGTTACATGGAAAAAGTAGGTGAAATGTTCTTTATGAGAAAGAATCTTTAAAATCCTGAACAAAACCTTCCCAGCTTTTTTTGCTTTGTCATCCAGAACACGTCACACTTAGCTTTTGAAATCAAGTGTTGTTCTCATCTTCTTGGGATATATGTGTGTGTGTGTTTCCTTTACAAATTAAAATAGTAATTATATTGCTTTGCAAACACAAACATAGGGTTTATGGGGAAAATGGCAAATTTGTGGGAAAGCATACTGTTTTCCATATATGAATAGTCCCATTAATTTACAGCACTTTCCTGTGCAGGTAACTTTTTATTCCCCACTCTCATCTTGAAAGCATATGCAGTCTTTCTTTAAAATGTGCTAGGTACTCATTTACTGGACCCCCATTGTGGACCCAGCACTGCCCTAGGCTCTGTGGAGACGTGATCCTGGCTCCCAAAGAACTCATGATCTGTTTGGGGTGAATAGACTTACAAAGAAAAACAGTGGTGAATAAAGTGACATCAGGCAAAATCAGGTGCCTATATAAAAGGCAAATATTAAAGATTCAGATGTCAGAAGCTATGTTTATCTGCCTTTATACTCTTGTTTATGCTTTTTCTTCTACCTGGAATACCATCCTCATGCTTTAGAAATTTTACCTATTCTTTAAAAAGTGGCCAATGCTATCTTTAGGAAAACTTTCCTCATCCCTCTGGTCAGAACTTGTCTCTTTCAGCCCTTAGTCATACATCTTTTTTGTTCTTGTACTAATCCTGTGGGAATTATTACATGCAAGTTCATAGTGTGGTTATTTATGTACCTTAGCAAAAATATTTCCCTTCAGTTCCTGAAGGTTATATCTTTGGAATTTCCATAGCATTAAATAAGTACTTAATGTTTATTGAATGGATGATTGAATGATCAGATGATTGAATCGCCAGATTTTGTACAAAAGCTCCATACATTAGCTTATTAATTCTGTAAGGTAGTTATTATCTCCATCTTACAAATTAGTAAATCAAGGATCAGAGAGGTCAAGTAACTTGCTTTACTGCACACAGCAAGTAAATGGCAGAGTTAGCATTCAAACCCGGGTCTTTTAGCTCCAAGTCTAGTACTCATTCCACTCCCTCCTTCTATGTCCTATAGTAATTCATTTTGTATTCACTGAAGGGGTTACTGAAGTGCATTTCAAGTCTTTGTAAGTGTAGATTGTGAACAGTTTGAGGAAAGACTATTGAGGTTGTTAGCATTCTCAAAGGACAGATGCAACACCTTATTTTTATACATTTTAATGAATCTTTTGCCAGTTGAAGAAACAGCACTACTGATATTACCTTGGATATTATATATCTCAGGGCCTCTTCAGATGATAAAGCTCCTTTTCTCTTTTCAGAAAGCCTGTTAGGTCCTTCTTTATCTTTTAGGTATTTCAAATAACAAACTGATGTCCATAAATGAAAATGCCCCCATATTTAATATATCAGATAATTTTCAATATATTTTATTAATTATGCTATTACAATTGTCCCATTTTTCTCTCCCTTTTGTTCCCCTCCACCCTATACCCCCACTACAACCAGCATTCCCCCACCTTAGTTCATGTCCATGGATTGTACATACAACTTCTTTGGTTTATCCATTTCCTATACTATTTTTAACCTCCACCTGTCTATTCTGTACCTACCACTTATGCTTCTTATTTCCTGTATCTTTTCCCTCCTCCTCCCCCCACTCCTTGCTGATAACCCTCAGTGTGACCTCCATTTCTGTGATTCTTTTCTTGTTCTAGTTGTTTGGTTTGTTTGTTTGCTTGTTTGTTTTAGTTCAGCTGTTGATAGTTTTGAGTTTGTTGTCATTTTACTGTTCATAGTTTTGATCATCTTTTTCTTATATAAGTCCCCTTAACATTTCATATAATAAGGGTTTGGTGATAATGAACTCCTCTAACTTGACCTTATCTGGGCAGCACTTTATCTACCCTTCCATTCTAAATGAGAGCTTTGCTGGATAGAGCAGTCTTGGATGTAGGTCCATGCCTTTCATGATTTCAAATACTTCTTTCCAGCCCCTTCTTGCCTGCAAGGTCTCTTTTGAGAAATCAGCTGAAAGTCTCATGGGAAATCCTTTGCAGGTGACGATTCCCTTATGTCTTGCTGCTTCTAAAATTCTTTCCTTCATTTTAATCTTGGCTAATGTTATTATGATGTGCCTTGCTGTGTTCCTTCTTGGGTCCAAATTATTTGGAACTCTGAGCTTCCTGGACTTCCTGGAAGTCTATTTACTTTGCCAGGTTGGAGAAATTCTTCTTCATTACATTTTCAAATAAGACTTCAATTTCTTGTTCTGCCTCTTCTCCTTCTGGTGCCCCTATGATTTGGGTGTTGGAATGTTTAAAATTACCCCAGTGGTTTCAAAACTCCTCCCCATTTTTTAAAAATTCTTGTTTCTTCATTCTGTTCTGGTTGAATGTTTATTTATGCCTTCTGCTCCAAATCATTCCTTTGAGTCCTGGTTTCCTTCCTGTCAATGTTGGTTCCCTGCACATTTTCCTTTATTTCACTTTGCATAGCCCTCACCTTTCCCCCTATTTTGTAACCATACTCGACCATTTCTGTGAGCATCCTAATTACCAGTGTTTTGAACTGTGCATCTGATAGGTTGGCTGTCTCTTCATCACTTAGTTCTTTTTCCCCCCCTTTTTTTATTTAATTATTTTTCAAGTACAGTTTTCTGTCTATTACTGCCATCCCATCCCACCGCCGTACTCCCCCCTCCCTCCAATTTCCACCCTTCTCACTTGTTGTCCATGTATCCTTTATATATGTTCCTCTAAATCCCTCCCCTATTTCCCCTGAAATTCCCTCCCCTCTCCCATCTGGTCACTTTCAGCCTGTTCTCTATTTCAGTGTCTTTGGTTATATTTTGCTTGCTTGTTTGTTTTGTTGTTTAGCTTCCTGTTAAAGGTGAGATCATATGATATTTGTCCTTCAACACCTGGCTTATTTCACTCAGCATAATGCTTTCCAGTTCCATCCGTGATGTTGCAAAAGGTAGGAGCTCCTTCTTTCTTTCTGCAGCATAAAATTCCATTGTGTACATGTACCATAGCTTTTTGATCCATTTATTAACTGATGGGCTCCTAGGTTGCTTCCAACTCTTCGCTATTGTAAATTGTGCTGCTATGAACATTGGGGTGCATATGTTCTTTGAGATTGATGTTTTAGGGTTCTTAGGATACAATCCTAGCAGTGGAATTGCTGGGTCAAAAGGCAAGTCCAATTTTAGTTTTCTGAGAAAATTCCATACTGTTTTCCATAATGGTTGTACCAGTCTGCAATCCCACCAACAGTGGACCAGAGTCCCCTTTTCCCCACACCCTCTCCAACATTTGTTGTTTATTGCTTTGTTTATGCTAGCCATTCTGACTGGTGTAAAGTGGTATCTCATTGTAGTTTTAATTTGCATCTCTCTGATAGCAAGCGATATTCAGCATCTCTTCATGTGCCTCTGGATCTTCTGTATGTCCTCCTTGGAGAAGTGTCTGTTCAAGTCCTTTCCCCATTTTTTAATTGGATTAGTTGTCTTCTTAGAGTGAAGTTGTGTGAGTTCTTTGTATATTTTGGAGATTAAACCTTTGTCTGAGGTATCATTGGCAAATATGTTTTCCCATCCAGTTGGTTGTCTTTTTATTTTAATGCTGTTTCTTTAGCTGTGCAGAAGCTTTTTATTTTGATGAGATCCCATTTGTTTATTCTTTCCTTTATACTCCTTGCTCTAGGGGACATATCAGTAAAAATGTTGCTGTGTGAAATATCTGATATTTTCCTGCCAATGTTCTCCTCTAGACTTTAATTGTGTCACGGCTTATATTTAAGTCTTTTATCCACCTTGAATTTATTTTGGTGTATGATGTAAGTTGGTGCTCGAGTTTCATTTTTTTGCATGTAGCTGTCCAGTTCTCCCAACACCATTTGTTGAAGAGGCTATCTTTACCCCATTTTATGTTACTGATTTCTTTGTCGAATATTAATTGACTGTAGAGAGTTGGGTTTATTTCTGGGTTCTCTATTCTGTTCCATTGCTCTATGTGCCTGTTTTTATGCCAGTTCCAGGCTGTTTTGATTACAGTGGCCTTGTAATACAGTTTGATATCAGGTATTGTGATCCCTCCTACTTTGTTCTTTCTCAAAATTGCAGCTGCTATTTGGGTTCTTTTATGGTTCCATATAAATTTTTGAAGTGTTTGTTCTATGTCTGTGAAATATGCCATTGGTACTTTAATAGGTATTGCATTGAATCTGTAAATTGCTTTGGGTAGTATGGACATTTTGATGATGTTAATTCTTCCAATCCATGAACACGGTATACGTCTCCATTTGTTTGTGTCTTCCTTGATTTCTGTCTTCAGTGTTGTGTAATTTTCTGCATACAGGTCTTTAACCTCCTTGGTTAGATTTATTCCCAGATATTTTATTTTTCTTTTTGCTATATCGAATGGGATTTTTTTCTTGATTTCTGCTTCTGCTGATTCATTGTTAGTATACAGAAATGCCTTTGATTTCTGGATATTGACTTTGTATCCCGCTGTTTTGCCAAATTCATTTATTAGTTCCAGCAGTTTTTTGGTAGAGTCTATAGGATTTTCCATGTACACTATCATGTCATCTGCAAACAGTGACAGTTTTGTTTCCTCCTTTCCGATTTGGATGCCTTTTATTTCCTTTTCTTGTCTGATTGCTGTGGCTAGAACTTCCAATACTATATTAAATAGAAGTGGTGAAAGTGGACAACCTTGTCTTGTTCCTGATCTTAGTGGAAAAGCTTTCAGTTTTTGCCCATTCAGTATGATGTTGGCTGTAGGTCTTTCATATATGGCCTTTATTATATTGAGGAATGCTCCCTCTATTCCCACTTTGCTGAGTACCTTTATCATAAATGGGTGTTGTACCTTATCAAAAGCTTTTTCCGCGTCTATTGATATGACCATGTGGTTTTTGTCCTTGCTTTTGTTTATGTGGTGTATTACATTTACTGATTTGCGGATATTGAACCATCCTTGCATCCCTGGGATGAATCCCACTTGGTCATGGTGTATGATCTTTTTGATGTATTGTTGGATGCGATTTGCCAATATTTTGTTGAGGATTTTAGCATCTATGTTCATCAGTGATATTGGCCTAAAGTTTTCTTTCTTTGTTGTGTCTCTATCTGGTTTTGGAATTAGGATAATGCTCGCTTCATAAAAAGAGTTTGGGAGTTTCCCATCATTTTGGATTTTTTGGAATAGTCTGTGAAGAATAGGGGTTAGCTCTTCCTTAAACGCTTTGTAGAATTCTCCTGTGAAACCATCTGGTCCGGGGCTTTTGTGTGATGGGAGTTTTTTGATTACTGCTTCAATTTCATTTGCTGTTATTGGTCTGTTCAGGCTTTCTACTTCTTCTTCATTGAGTTTTGGAAGATTATATTTTTCTAGAAATTTGTCCATTTCACCTAGGTTTTCAAATTTCTTGGCATACAGTTCTTCATAGTAATTCCTTACAATCCCTTCTATTTCTGTGGTATCAGTTGTAATCTCTCCTCTTTCATTTCTGATTGTGTTTATTTGTGTCCTCTCTCTTCTTTTCTTAATGAGCCTACTTAAAGGCTTGTCTATTTTGTTTATCTTTTCAAAAAACCAACTCTTGGATTCATTGATCCTTATAATTGTGCTTTTGGTCTCTATGTCATTTAATTCTGCTCTGATCTTGGTTATTTCCTTCCTTGTACTTGCTCTGGGCTGTCTTTGTTGTTGTTCTTCGAGTTCTTGCAGGCGTCGGGTTAGGTTGTTTGTTTGAAATGTTTCTATTTTCTTTAGGTAAGCCTGTATTGCTATGAACTTCCCTCTCAGGACTGCCTTGGCCGTGTCCCATAAGTTTTGGGTTGTTGTGAGTTCATTTTCATTTGTTTCCAGAAACTTTTTGATTTCTTCCCTAATTTCAATCTTGACCCATTCGTTGTTTAATAGCATACCATTCAGTCTCCATGATTTTGGATGTTTGGGGTTTTTTCCTGTGGGGTTGGTTTCTAATTTCAGTCCCTTGTGGTCAGAGAAAATGCTTGGTATGATTTCAATTTTCTTGAATTTGTTGAGGTTCATTTTGTGTCCTACCATGTGGTCTATCTTTGAAAATGTTCCATGTGCATTTGAAAAGAATGTGTATTTAGCTTCTTTGGGATGAAGCGCTCTATATATATCAGTCAAGTCCATTTCTTCTAGAGTTTCATTTAATGCTGCTATATCTTTGTTGATATTTTGTTTGGAAGATCTGTCCATTTTTGACAGTGGGGTGTTAAAATCCCCTACTATAATTGTGTTGCTGTCAATATCTTTCTTGAAGTCTTCTAGGATTTTTCTTATATATTTGGGTGCTCCTATGTTGGGTGCATATATATTTATGATGTTAATGTCTTCGTGCTGGATTCTTCCCTTGAGCAATATGAAGTGACCTTCTGGGTCTCTCTTTATGGCCCTTTTTTTGAAGTCTATTTTGTCTGATATTAGAATTGCTACCCCGGCTTTTTTTTCTTGTCCATTTGCTTGGAAAATTTGTTTCCAGCCTTTCACTTTTAGTCTGTGATGGTCTTTTGTCCTGAGGTGGGTCTCCTGTAGGCAGCATATGTGTGGGTCATGCTTTCTTATCCATTCAGCTATTCTATGTCTTTTGATTGGAGCATTTAATCCATTTACATTTAAGGTTATTATTGATAGGGACTTATTCATTGCCATTTTTGTACCACAGTTCCTCTCTGTCTCTCTCTTTTCCTTCCTTTCCTTAAAGCAGCCCTTTTAGTATTTCTTGTAGAGCTGGTTTGGTGGAGGCATATTCTTTTAGACTTCTTTTGTCTTGGAAGCTCTTTATTTGGCCTTCTATCTTGATTGAGAGCCTTGCTGGGTAAAGTAGCCTTGGTTGTAGGCCTCTGGTTCTCATTACTTGAAATATTTCTTGCCATTCTCTTCTTGCTTGGAGTGTTTCCATTGAGAAGTCAGTAGCTAACCTTATTGGGGCTCCCTTGTATGTTACTTCCTTTTTCTCCCTTGCTGCCTTTAGGATTCTCTCTTTGTCTTGAAATTTTGCCATTTTAATGATGATGTGTCTTGAAGTGGGCCTCTTTGGGTTCCTCTTGAATGGGACTCTCTGTGATTCCTGGATTCGTGTAACTTTTTCTCTCATCAAATTAGGAAAATTTTCCATCATTACTCTTTCAAATAGGTTTTCTATCCCTTGTTCTTCTTCTTCTCCTTCTGGTATTCCTATTATTCGGATATTATTACGTTTCATATTATCTTACATTTCTCTTAGTCCCTCTTCATTCTTTTTGAGCCTCTTTTCCCTTTCTTGCTCTTTCTGGGAGATTCTTTCTACTGGGTCCTCCAACTCGCTGATCCGATCTTCTGCCTCATCGATCCTGCTTTTCGTTCCTTGTACTGTTTTCTTCAGTTCCGAAATTGTATTCTTCATTTCCTCTTGGCCTTTGCTGATAGTTTCTATTTCCTTTTTCATGTTGATATAGTTTGCGGAGAGCTCATGGTAGCTCCCCTCTAGTTTCTGGTAGCTCATTGTGAGCTCTTTGAATTTCCTGATAACTAGTGCTTTGAATTCAATATCTGATAGCTGACTTGCCTCTCTTTCATCTGACATTATTTCTGAGACTTCCACCTTTTCTTTCATTTGGGCATTGTTTCTTTGTCTTCCCATTGCTTATGGGACTCTTCCTGTTAGCTTCAGCTTCTTAAATTGATCTGTTCTGACTCCCTAGGTTTATGGTGTGAACTTCTGTGGTAGAATACCTGTGAAATTCAGTGGTGCAGTCTCCTGCAGGTATCTTGATGTTCTCCGCTTCCACCTACTTCTTTCTTAGTGTGTGTGGGATCATCTGGAGGTGGAGGCAAAATGGGTTATGACAGCAGGAGAGTACTTTATGGTATTTACAGTCACAGCTGGTAGAGAAGAGATAGAAGATCTTTAGGCTCTATACAGTGTTAACTGCAATCTTCAACCCAATTTGCCACTTTTAAGAAAGGATAGACCAAAGATAAGTCTCTTGTTTGGGAAGGAAGGCTTGTGAGTTTTATCTAGAAAGCCGTGAGGTTGCAGGAGGTCAGATTCTGAGGTAAGGTGAGAGTAAGGAATAGTAAATAGACCTAGGGTGTGAGCAAGTAGAGTTAATACTACAATAATAGAATTCAGGAACCTGTGAAGTGAGCTAAGAACTGTGAGAGTTGTTGTGAAGTGTTTACAGTGGTTTAGAAAGCAACAAACAAACACACAAAAAAAGGACAAGAGAAGTGAAGAAAAAGCAATAAGTTTTGGGTGGAAGGAAGAAGGACTAAAACAGGAAAAAATAAAGGAGAGGAACAGAGTACTGAAAGATACAGCAACAATAAAATTAAAAAATATATACAATTACTGAAAAAAGGTAAAAACAAATTAAAAAAACCCTCCTTCCTTGTTGGTTTCAAAGTGTGCAATCCGTTTTTTCTGGTTTTGGCAGGACCCCTCTGTGGGCTTGATTTTAGGCCCAGGCACACACCCACCCGCCAGCCAGGCTACCAGACTGGGGTGCGGGTGCCCGCCCACTCGACACGCTGCCTGGGTCCCACAGGATCTGGTACTGGTCCTTCCCAGTCCTGTGGCTGGGTAAGAAGCAAGTCAAGCTGCCTTTACAGGAGAACATCTCAGTTCACTTTCCAGTAAAAACTTCTCCAGAAAGCGTGCCTCTCAGCCCAGCCCAATCCCCAACCTGACTGGTTAGGACAATGCTCCTCTCAAATTTCCTGGGCTGGCAGTCTGGTGGGTTGGCGACCACAGAGATCGCAACTGAACATGGCCCCCTGTCCATGCCACCCTCCCTGCACACCTAGGCAGACAGGTCTCTGCCACCCAGCCCTGCCTAGATGGTGAGGGAGGGAGCCAGTTCTTCCAAGGACCCCACAACCGTCCCAATGCTCCACTGGGTGCTGGGCTCCATATGAGTCCTCCGTGGCACTGGCCGCAGATAGAAGCCTCTACACCCCTAACGCAGTTGTGGCAGCGGCTCCGAGGCGTTTTGGGCTGGCCAAGTGCAGCCTGCCCTGCCGCTGCCACTTTTGTCTTTACTCACAGGTGCTCGGCTCCCGATGAGTCCAATGTGGTAGATGCCCCAACACTGGCCGTAGACAGAAGCCTCTGGGCCCTGGAAGCTGAGGCAGCAGCAGCTCCGAGGTCTTTATGCGCCGGCCAATGGCTGCTGGTCCTGCCACTGCTACTTTTGACTTTACTCTGGGGTGCCTGGCTCCCAAGGGCAGCAGGCCCTGCTGAAGGCAGCCGGACCTGCCGCTGCCGCTTTTGTCTTTACTCACAGGTTCCGGGTCCTGATGAGTCCTCTCTGGCAGATGCCCCTGTCGCTGGACGCAGGCTGAAGCCTCTGGGCCCAGGCTGCTGCAGCTGACGCGGCCCCAAGGTCTTTACGCTCCGGCCAATGGCTGCTGTCCCGCCGCCACTGCTGCTGCTGCCTTTGACTTTATTCAGGGTTGCCGGGCTCACAATGAGTTCTCCGTGGCAGATGACCCTGTCGCTGGGCACAGATGGAAGGAAGCCTCTGGGCTCCGACTGCTGGGGCAGCTGTAGTTCAGAGGTCTTTATGCACTAGCCAATGGCGACTGCTGGCCTGGCCGCCTCCTTCCTTACTTGCATCCCTGAGACCCCAAGGACCTGTAGCTGTCTGGTTTGTCACTATCTCTGGTCTCTTATTTTCATAAATGCTGGGGAATTGTTGGTTGCGAAATTGATTGTGCTGTTCTTCAGTAAATCTGCCAGGAATTTCTCCCAGGGGTACAAGAACTGGAGTCGCTCTGTCCTACTCCGCTGCCATTCTCCCGGAATTCTTCTTTAAAAATAAGTTAGCAGTCCTGTCCTTGTGGCCCATTGGTTGGACTGTTGGTCTGTGCACTGAAGGGTTGTGGGTTAATCTGTCATCGTTTATAAAACCGACTCCAGAGGTCGCCATGCCAGTCCGGGTTCGTCACTTAGTTCTATTTTGGGGGGCTTTGACCTGTTCTTTCATTTTGACCGTGTTTTTTTGGGGGGGGCACCTGTTACATAGTAAGGGGTGGAGCCTTAGATATTCTTCAGGATGGGGCAACCCAGGTCCCCGTGTTGTAGCATTGTATGTGGGGGAGGGTCTGAGAGGGAAGAATGCCAGTTGCTGTGTTCTTGGCTGGCTTTCAGTCACTTCATCTGCTACCTATAAGTAAATTGGGCCCACTGGTGCTGATTCGAGGGTTGGCGGATTTGTGTACATTCTAGGACTCTGTGGGTCTGTCTCTCCAATGAACTCTCCTGTGAGACTGAGAGTTTCTCATACTACCACAACCCCCACAGAGTTTTATACCCAGAGGTTTTGAGGCTTTATTTCTGCTAGCTGGAACCCTGGGTTGCATGGTTTGTCTCACTCCCTAATTGTTCCTCCAGGTTTATCCACATGCAAATCTGGGACTGCTCCATCTGCTAGCCATCACCCCACCCACCCTGGTTTCAGCCTTGCAGTGCATCCTCTCTGCCTTGGCTGCCCATCTCTGCCTCTCCTGACTGTCTGGATGAATATTTCTTCTTTAAGTCCTTGGTTGTTGGACTTTCATACAGTTCGATTTTCTGGCAGTTCTGTTTATTTTTTAAGTTTGTTGTTTTCCTTTTTTTGGTTGTGTGAGTAGGCAAAGTATATCTCTACCTATGCCTCCATTTGGCCGGAAGGCCTACATCAGTTAATTTTGTTATAAATAAGGCTCCACATTATAGCTCTTCTGTTGTATTCCACAGTTCTCTAATATTCATCTGAACAGCAAGTACCGTATTTTGCTGTGTGCAGTACATATTTTTGCCCAAAATTTTCAGGTAAAAATAAGGATGCGCATTATATAATGATTACATATTGTGGGTATAATGATCCCATATATAATATGCATGAAAATGTGGGTGTGCATGTATATAGCAAAATATAGTACTTGTTCATGTCTTATAGTTCAAATTTTGAATTATTCTTTAGTCCACTGGCTAAAAAATAATAATATGTATACACTTAAAGGCTTGTGGCAGGGTGAAAAGAGCTTAATTTGGAGATAGAAGATGTGAGTCAACTATTTGTTCTTGATTTAAAGTAGTCATGTGTTGCTGGGTAAATCTTTAATGTATGTGGACCTTAGTTTGTCCATCTGTGAAATGAATAGATTGAAAATCTTATCTCTAAGATGCTTCCAGTTCTACCATTCTAGGATTCATTTAGTCTTTTGTGCAACAAGAAAGCCCTATGCTTCCTAATGGTTA
Source organism: Sturnira hondurensis (assembly GCF_014824575.4). Lineage (NCBI taxonomy): Eukaryota > Metazoa > Chordata > Mammalia > Chiroptera > Phyllostomidae > Sturnira > Sturnira hondurensis. The sequence continues at coordinate 99,060 of NW_028078844.1, read as the reverse complement.
TAAGAGGATTAATTGTGTATACAGTTAAGACGTCTCTCCCTTGACTAGCTATGTGAAATTAAATATGTCATTTAAACGCTCCCCTGGTTTACTTTTTTAACTTCTTTATTTTTTTATTTTTATTTTTATTTACTTTTTCTAAATATATTTTATTGATTATACCATTACAGTTGTTCTATTCCCCCCTGCATTCCCCTCCACCCGCACACTCCCTCCCCCACCCTTCTCCCCCCTTAGTTTATAACCACGTGTCTCAACTTCTTTAGATTCTGTATTTCCCCCACTATTCTCGCCCTCCCCCCTATCTATTTTCTACCTACCATCTATGCTATTTTCTGTGCCTTCTCCCCCCTTCTCCTCCTCCTATCCCCCTGTTTCTAACCCTCCATGTGTTCTTCATTTCTATGGTTCCACTCCTGATCTAGCTGTCCTCTTGGTTTGCTTTTGTTTTAGGGGTGGTTGTTAATACCTGTGTGTTTGCTGTCCTTTCACTGTTGATATTTTTCATCATCTCTTTCTTATATAAGTCCCTTTAGCATTTCATATAATAAGGGCTTGGTGATGATGAACTCCTTCAACTTGACCTTGTCTGAGAAGCACTTTATCTGTCCTTCCATTCTAACTGAAAGTTTTGCTGGATAAAGCAATCTTGGCTGTAGGTCTTTGGATTTGATGACTTGGAATACTTCTTTCCAGCCCCTTCTTGCCTGTAAGGTCTCTTTTGATAAATCAGCTGACAGTCTGATGGGTACTCCTTTGTAGGTGACTGTCCCCTTATCCCTTGCTGCTTCTAGGATTCTCTCCTTCATTTTAGTCTTGGCTAATGTAATTATGATGTGCCTTGGTGTGTTCCTTCTTGGGTCCAACTTCTTTGGCACTCTCTGAGCTTCCTGGATTTCCTGGAAGTCTATTTCCTTTGCCAGACTGGGGAAGTTCTCCTTTATTATTTGGTCAAATACATTTTCCACTCGTGGCTGTTTCTTTCCCCCTTCTGGTACCCCTATAATCTGGATGTTGGAACGTTTAAAGATGTCCTGGAGGTTCCTAAGCCTCTCCTCATTTTTTTGAATTCTCATTTCTTCATTCCTTTCTGGTGGGATGTTTTGTTCTTCCTTCTGGTCCATTCCATTGATTTGAGTCCCAGTTTCCTTTCCATCACTATTGGTTTCCTGGACATCTCCCTTCATTTCAATTAGTTTAGCCTTCATATGTTCCTCCAATTTGTGACTGTACTCTACCAATTCTGTGAGCATCCTGATAAATAGTGTCTTGAATTGTGCTTCTGAGAGGCTGGCAATTTCTTGGTCGCTTAGAGTTACTGGCTCTGGGACTTTGAGTTCTTCTTGAGCCATCCTTTGGGCTGTTCGTGCCTGTTAAGTAGCAGGAACGGAGCCCTAGGTTTTCACCAGATCAGGGCAACTCAGTCGCTGGGTTGTGACGCTGTATGTGGGGGCGGGGTCAAAGAGGGACAATGGCTTCCCTCCGGCGCCTGCCGCTGCCGCGACCCCCACCAGCACCGCAGCCACCACTGTCACCAGGGCCACGTGCCCCACTCCTCTGCACGTGAGTGTGCCACCGCTGTCAGCCCTCCACCACTGGGTTCGCCCCCTGGGGCCTGCGTGGTCCGTCTCACTGTGAGCGAATGTGCGACTATGGTCAGTCTGTCCTGCACCCTGACTAGGTCCGGGCTGCCTGTGTTCCTAGGTCTGTCCTTCCCGACCCTGCTCCACTGCTGGCTTTGCCTCTCTTACCGTCCCCGTTGAACGGTTTGTAGCTGTCGGACTTCCGTATAATTCGGTTTTCTGGCCTCTGGGTGTGTGTTAGTTCTCCAAAACTTTTGTTGTATCCAAACTTGGTTGTGGGAGAAGGCACAGTGTTTCCACCTATGCCTCCATCTTGGCAGAAGTCCTCTAACTTCTAAAAATAGTTTTACCACATAGGTATATATGTGTGTGTGTGTATCAACAGTATATTGTTTAGTTTTGTTTAAATTATGGTTTTATAAAAATGACATATGGTATGCAGTCTTTGAATACTTTCTGTTTTTTACCACCTAATATTTTTAATTAATAAAATTATAATTTTAATATTTAATAATATTCACTCACAATGAAATTATATCTATGAATTATATAGTTTATGTATTAATAAGTAAATTGCATATAATCTGTGTAATTGTTACATAATTTATATTATATTTACATATAGTACACTAATATTAAATTATATTTGTCTATAACATATATTAATTATACAAAGTAGGGCAAAAGTAGGTTTATAATTATGAGTACATGAAACAGCTTATTTTTATTATTATTTATTAATTACTATTTTCCTTGCAAACAACTGTACACCTACTTTTGCCCCACCCTATAATATTAATATTGTATCTTCTAGATATAGATCACTCACTTTTGCTATTGCATTATATTCTGTTTTGTGACCATGCAACACATTATTTATCCATTTTCATGAAACTGAACATTTGGGTTGGACAGTAATTTTACCACTAAAACCATAAAACCCAAATAGTCATGAGTACTTTTGTATTCTCCTGGTACAAGTGAATGAGAAGTTGTACTCCTTGACTCCACACTTAATTTTCTCATCAATATTTATCACATGCACACACACACCTTTATCATTACATGGGTTCCCAACTGGATTATAAGATTCTGGGGTTTTTTTGGTTTTTTTAATATTTCATTTATTTATCTTTAGAGGGGAAGGGAAGGAGAGAGGAAGAAAAACATCAATGTATGGTTGCTTCTCGTGCATCCGCTGCTGGGAACTGGCCCCTGCCTGGAACTGGCCTACAACCCAGGCATGTGCCCTGACTGGGAATTGAACCACGATCGTCTGGTTTACAGGCCCGTACTCAATCCACTGAGCTACACCAGCCAGGGCCAAATTCTGGGGTTTTTTCAATGCTATTTCCCCAGTACCTAGAAAAGAGCATAGAGTAAAGCTCAGAAAATATTTGTTGAACGAATGAAAGAATGAATGGATGAGTAAGTGAGTGAATAAGTTTTTGTTGCCGGATTTTTAAGTAAATTTTTCTGTTTGCATTTCCTATTATGCATAAATCAGCATGGAATATTGGGAAGATACTGAACAAACTATTCTGGGTTCTGATCCCAGATCTCCCACTAGCTAGTGATGAAACTTTAGCAAGTTACTCAACCTTCCTGATTCTGAGTATTAACATTTATACAAGTGGGTAATAATAATTTCTGGGTATTGTGAGGATTAGTATGTGATGGTTATACAGAAATTTTATAAACTATGAATTCATAAGTATATACTAGTTGTCATTCTTTATGATTAAAAATCCCATACATTTTCAGAGATTAAAAAATATGAGCACAAGATAAAACTATTTGTTTTGTACCAAGACTTTTTGAGGTAGGGTAGGGAGCTTAAAAGAAAATAACAGCCCTGGCTGGTGTGGCTCACTGGATCAAGTGCTGGCCAGAGAACCAAAGTGTCACCAGTTCGATTCCCAGTCAGGACATATGCCTAGGTTGTGGGCTAGGTCCCCAGTAGGGTTGCTCAAGAGGCAACCACATACTGATGTTTCTCTCCCTCTCTTTCCCACTTCCTTCCCCTCTCTAAAACTAAATAAATAAAATCTTTTTAAAAAAGAGAAGACAACAGACAGGAGGAGAGTCAGAGAGCCCAGTTCTAGGGCCTCCCCTGATACACCTCATGTGTTGGATGTATGATAGCAAGCTTTTACTGAAAAATCAAGCTATTTGTAACCTCAAGATAGCATAAAGAATCTCTTTTTAAGTAGAATAACCAAAATAGTATGTTACCCTTTTCAATCAGCCTGCTTAAGAGAAATATTCAGCTTTTGTGTCAAAATAAGAAGTGATAAAGATAGCTGGGCACCAAGGGATGAGTCTTCTGTGGGTAAATTCTTAAAAAATCATGGATATGAAATAACTATAGCTGAAATATCTATTCACATTGAATTGAGATTCTACATTCCAGAGCAATGAGATTTTCTGGTTTTCTTCTCCCTTGGTTTCACATGGACAGGTGAAAGCTGAGGTGATGGGGTCAGGGGAAGTTTTTCATTTGTCTGTGTCCAGAGCGACGCAGAAGAAAGACCCTGGATTTAGAGTTGGCTGGTCTCTGTGTTGTTAAAAAATGAGTTAATAATATTACCCCACCCTGATATTGTTGGAATTAACCACAATTATGTGTGAGATAGCCCTTTGTAAAAATGTAAACTATGATGTTCATGTTACTTTACATATTTTACAGAGCTGAGTTATGAGATACAGTGTCATGAGATGGAAACCTAAGGCAAAATGTGTATTTATGTTATGAGAATAGACCCTAGGCAAAAATGTGAAGTGCAGTTTAATTTTTCCTTCTTCCTGTCGCTCTCACGATTTTCCAGGTCTTCCTTCTTTCTTCCAAACCCTGTCTTTCCCTCGGGTTCCCAGCACTCCTGCTCAGTTGCTGCTGAGGCTCTCCTACAGGACTCACAGGTGCCTCTGCCCTACATACGCATCCTGTGCCCCCTTTCCTTCAGTTTTGGCTCTGCCCTCTCTTTCCCAAAATAGCACCAAGGTATAGAAGAATGAGATATGAAAGGATTATTTTACTTCTGGTTCACTTGGAGCATCAAAGCCTGAGTTTTGATATGATCTCTAGGTGAGGTTTAATGGTCACCAAGATCCATTGACAAAACTGAGGGAAAAAAGATCCATGGGAAGCTTTAACTTTTCTACCACTTGCCCAAAAGTGTTTTGACATTAAGATTTATCTTAACTACTACTTCACGAGTATCTAATAACAATGTCATATTAACAGTGTCGCCAGACCTTGTTAAAGGTTGAGTCCTGTTCATTTTCCAGAGGGTTCCTGCTATGTGTAAAAATAGAGGACCCATGAACACGGACAATGGGGGATCGACTATGGGGAGGTTGAGGGTGAGCAATGGCGAAAGAGATGGGACCATTGTAACTCAACAACACAATAAAGATGTTAAAAAAATGTATTATAATGATGCAAAAAAGTTGAACTAAAAAACTAAAATGAAAACAACTTATTGTCTTTGAACTTAAATCTATATTTTTAATGTAATCATTTATTAAATTTTATAATTTCTTATTTTTACAATCAGTTTATATTATTTTAAAAATTTTCCACTACAGTCAACATTCAATATTATTTTATACTTCTTTCAGGTGTGCAGAATAGTGGTTAGACAATTATATAATTTACAAAGTGATCCCCTCTATAATTCTAGTACCTACCTGGCACCATGTGTAGTTATTACGAAACTGTTGACTATATTCTCTATGCTATACTTTATATCCCTGTGACTACTTTGATGTTAGCTGTGAGTTTGTCATATATGGCATTTATTATGTTGAGGTGTGTTCTTTCTAATCCCACTTTGCAAAGTTTTTACCATAAATGGGTACTGGGTTTTGTTAAATAATTTTTCTGCATATCTTCATGTGATCATATGATTTTTTTCTTCTTTTATGTGGTATATCACATTAATTGATTTGTGGGTATTGAATGAAATTTGCATCTCAGAAGTAAATTCTACTTAATTATGGGAGGAAAACATTTTAATTTGTACTTTATATACCTAGTGAGAATTTAAATGAATTAGGAGACTAAACTTAGTCCATTAAGGAGGGAAAAAAAGAAGCGTTTTAAAATAAAATATGGATTAGCATCCATGGTTAGGAGCTGGAACAGAAAAGCCATTCTAGAGTTCTTTTTACTTTCTTCTCTCTCTCTCTTTCTCTCTCTCTCTCGCTCGTGACCTTATATCTTTTATTTGTCTCAGCTTCTCTTCACATTCTTTATTCCCTTCTCCATTCTTTCCAGGTCACATCCCAGAGGAACTTAGCATGGCTGATTTAGTTCACCATTACTACCCTCATTGTGTGAGGCTTTTAAAATTAATCTACCTAGTGGGTATCTGGACCCTACCAACTCTTGATTCAACCAACAACCTGTACTCTGCAGACAGCAGCCTACCTCTGTTTCCCTGGGTAGTGCTGAGGATCTTCAGGTTTCCAACAGAAGAAGATAATTTACAGATCCAGCATACTAAAGTGTAAGGGCCTTGCTAGAATGAGGGAGGGAAATTGCTTCGAGTGGATCAATGTCTTAGCTTGAGAGCCCCTCTCAAGTCTCACAGTTACCCCTCCCACTTATTCTCCCATCTGTACTATGAACAAGATCGTTTTATAGATAAAATACAAGCCCCCCACCTCCACACTTTCTCTCATATGTATTAAGTTCCTCAAAGACTCCAAAGTTGTGGGCAAAGAGTTTTGGTCTTGGGGTGGGTGGGAGAGCTCTTTCTTAAGGGTACAAAATCTCAAAGGATTTTATGTATGATTGTTAGAATTTAAAGATAGGCCCTGTCCAGTGTGGCTCAACTGGCTAGAGCGTTGTTGTGGGTTCAATTCCAGGTCAGGGTGTGTATGAGAAGGTAACTGATTGATGTTTCTCTTTCTCTTCCTCTCTCTCTAACAGCAATGACAAAATGCCCTTGGGTGAGGATAACAAAATTTAAAGCCAGTATTAAATTCCATTTCTCATCTCAAATCCCAGATCTTACTCTGCTACATACCAGCTGTGAGACCTTAAGAAAGTTATTTCATCTTGTAAGCATAATGCTCTACCTACATGCTTTTATTAGAATTAAATGTAAAGTGCTTAACTCAGTTCCTGGCACATAGCAAGTATTCAATATATTTTAGCTATTTTTAATGCTATTGCTTGATTATTTAATTAATTAATTCTTCAAACATGCCATTTAATTAATTTATACTGAGAGCTTACTCTATGAGAGATATTTCCCTAAAGTATTTAAGACATCTAAAGTCATTTAAATTTTCTAAAAATAAAGTGATTTAAAAGTTTTAACAACCATCTGACTTACATGCTGATTTTTTTTTTTTTGAGCAAAGTCTTTTCCCACAAATGTAGAGCCTTATAATATCAGTGAGTTTTGGTATTGCTCTAAGCTGCGGACTTGAAAGAATTTTTTAAAGCTTGTGATAATGAATCTATGTAATTGAAATGGAACTTTACCTAAAAATGAATTTCTAAATAATGGTAAAATTTCTTAGTATTTAAATAGACCGGTAAACTATGTCAAAGGAGACATTGTCAAGCTTCAGAAAGCATATACTGGTTAAAGTTTTGAATCTGTATAAATTTTATGTGACATTTCTTCTTAAAACAAACTTTTTTTCTTGAATGAAAAATTCTGTGCTAACTCATATCCTCTCCAAACACTCCTTGCCCTGTAATAACTTATCAGTGTGTACACAGGATAGAAAAGGGAAAAAAAAGGCTAAGGAAGTACTTTTCAGTTTCAAGTTTCCAAAGGATTGTTGCAAATAGCAACCAGTATGCTTAAATAATGGTGTTTTTTAGTTACTTTAATTTTTTGTGTACTGGAAATTAACATGAATACCTTTTTCATTTTGATCCATGTTAAAATTAAATGTGGCATGATGAACATAAATGAGTTTTTCTTGGATAATTTGAGGTGCTGGGTCATTAGCAAAAATGTCAATTTTCATATAGACCTTCAAAAAAGATCTGTTGACTGTACTAAACTATAAATGTAAAGGGTACAAAGAAAAGAGCAGAAGATATGTTAACTTCAGGATATTCTTTTGGGGCTTTCAAACACTTTTACAGTAACCTACAGTGAAAAGTACATTTTACATTACAACATACTTATTACCAATAAACACACACATATCTATGTAAATAATTGAAAGAAAAATTTTGTAAAACTATACCTACCAGCTGCAACAAATTCTGATTGTTTTCATCCTATCCTTTTTATAGAAAGAATGCTATTTGTGACCTACTCAATTGACTTTATGACCTATCATGGACTATAATGTATAGCTTGAAATTTGTTGTAAAAAACAAATCTCTTATATCAGCAGTTTTGTTTTCATTTTCATAATGACTGTAAGTATAGAACTCAGGGAAAGAAGTTTTTTTAGTTAGATAATTTTAATGAATTTTTCAAGTACAGTTGACGTACAATATTGTATTAGTTTCAGGTATACAACCCAGTGATTAGATATTATATAACTCACTAACTAAGAGACCATCCTGATAAATCTAGTACTCATCTGACATCATGCACAGCTGTTATAATATTATTGATTATATTCCCTATGCTGTACTCTACACCCCCATAACTGTTTTGTAACTATCAATTTGTATTTCTTATTCCCTTTACCTTTTTCACCCATACCCCTAACCACCTCTTTCATCTGGCAACCATCAAAATATTATCTGTATTTATAAGGCTGTTTCTGTTCTGCTTGTTCATTTTGTTTTTCATATTCAAATGTTGATAGATATATTTATTGTCATTTTATTGTTCATATTTTTTATTTTTTTCATTTTCTTCTTAAAGAAGATCCTATAACATTTTATGTAGTACTGGTTTGGTGGTGATGAACACCTTTAGCTTTTTCTTGTCTGGAAAGCTCTTTGTATGTCCTTCAATTCTAATGATAGTTATGGTGTATAGTGTAAACTTGGTTGTATGTCTTTTTTTTCCCATCACTAATGTTTCGTGGAAAGCCTTTCTGGCCTGCAAAGTTTCTGTTGAGAAACCAGCTGACAGACTTATGGGAATTCCCTTGTGGGTAACTAACTGCTTTTAAGATTCTCTCTCTGTCTTTATTAAGCTTTGGCATTTTAAAAATGATGTGTCTTGGTGTGGGTATCTTTGGTTACATCTCGTTTAAGACTCTGATTCCTTAACTTGTATGTATATTTCTTTCACCAGGTTAAGGAAGTATTCTGTCATTATATTTTCAGACATGTTTTCAATTTCTTGCTCTCTTCTGTTTGGCACCCCCATGATGCAAATGTTGATATGCCTGAAGTTGTCCTAGAAGCATATTTTTGGATTCTTTTTTTTTGTGTGTGCTGTCTGATTTGGTACTTTCTGCTTCCTTATCTTCCATATCTCTATTTTGATCCTCTGTTTCATCTACTCCACTGTTAATTTCTAACCTATTCTTCATTCCTTCTTTATTAGTAAGATGGTTATTTTTATTTAAAAATTTTTAAAGTATGTTTTATTGATTATGCTATTACAGTTGTCCCAATTTATTTCTCCCTTTTATCCCCCCTCCTCCATGCAACCCCCACCCTCCAGCATTCCCCCTCTACCTCCTTAGTTCATGCCCATGGGGTATACATATAAATTCCTTGGCTTCTCAATTTCTGAACTATTCTTCTGGTTCGCAGGCCCGCGCTCAATCCACTGAGCTACACCAGCCAGGGCTTCAATTTCTGAACTATTCTTAACCTCCCCCTGTCTGTTTTGTGCCTACCTATTATGTTTCTTATTCTTTGTACTTTTTCCTCCAATCTTGCTGATCCCATGGATAACCCTCCATGTGATCTCCATTTCTGTAAATCTGTTCCTGTTCTAGTTGTTTATTTAGTTTGTTTTTCTTTTTTAGATTCAGTTCTTGATATTTGTGACTTTGTTGTCATTTTACTGTTCATAGTTTTTGATCTTCTATTTCTTAGAAAAGCCCCTTTAACATTTCGTATAATAAGGAGATGGTGATGATAAACTCCTTTAACTTGACCTTATCTGGGAAGCACTTTATCTGCCCTCCCATTCTAAATGATAGCTTTGCCGGATAGAGTAATCTTGAATGTAGGTCCTTGCCTTTCATGACTTTGAATACTTCTTTCCAGCTCCTTCTTGCCTGTAAGGCGTCTTTTCTGAAATCAGCTGATAGTCGGATGGGAACTCCTTTGTAGGTGACTGTCTCCTTTAATTTTTCTGCTTTTAAGATTCTCTCCTTATCTTTAATCTTGGGTAATGTAGTTATGATATACCTTGGTGTGTGCTTCCTTGGGTCCAAATTCTTTGGGACTCTCGGAGCTTCCTGGACTTCTTAGAAGTCTATTTCCTTTGCCAGATTAGGGAAGTTCTCCTTCATTACTTTTTCAAATAAGTTTTCAATTTCTTGTTCTTCCTCTTCTCCTTCTGGCATTCCTGTAATTTGGGTGTTGGAATGTTTAAAATTGTCCTGGAGGTTCCTAAGCCTCTCATTTTTTTGAATTTTTGTTTCTTCATTCCTTTCCAGTTATATGTTTATTTTTTCATTTTGTTCCAAATTATTGATTTGAGTCCTGCTTTCCTTACCTTCACTCTTGGTTCCCTGTATATATTTTTTATTTCATTTTGCATAGCCTTCATTTCTTCCTTCATTTTGTGACTGAACTCAATCATTTCTGTGAGCATTCTGATTACCAGTGTTTTGAACTCTGAATCTCATAAGTTCGCTAGTTCCTTGTTGCATACTTCTTTTTCTGGAGTTTTGATCTCTTCTTTCATTTGGGCCATATTTCTTAGTCTCGAGGCACCTGTTGTGTAGTAAGGGGTGGAGCCATTGCCCCTTAGGGTGGGACAACCCACGTGGCTGTGTTGTGGTGCTGTCTCTGGGGGAGGAGTCAGAGAAGGAACAATGCTGCTTGCTTAGCTTTCATCTCAATTTCTGTCAGTTCCCTTGCTTCCCATAAGTGGGTTGTGCCCTTTCAGGTGCTGATTCAGGTGCCGGGTGGGTTTGTGTACATTTTAGCACTCTGTGGGCCTCTCCAACAGACTCTCATGTGAGATTGGGAATTTCCTTCACCACTGCAACACTCATAGATATTTTTACAGCCAGGGGTTTTGAATCTTTAGTTTACTCTGCTGAAACCCTGTGTTTCAAGATCTGCCTTACTCCCCTATTGTTCCTCCCAGCTTATCTGCACATGATTATGGGCTCACCCACTTGGTCTGCTGCCTTGCCTTGTCCACGCCCTCTCCACCCCTGCTGCCCATCTCCATCCCTCCTACTGGTTTGGATGAATGTTTCTTTAACTCCTTGGTTGTTGGACTTCCATGCAATGATTTTCTGGCAGTTCCAATTGTTCTTTGTTTTTAAATTGGTTGTTGTCCTTCTTTTGGTTGTGCGAAGAAGTAAAGCATTTCTGACTACAGGTCCATCTTGGCTAGAACCCTGTATTCTTTATTTCTGACTGGTTCCCTTTTATGTTTTATAGTTTCATTTTTATGTTTCATATCTCTTTGTTGAGGTTCCCACTAAAGTCATTTATTCTTCCCCAAGGTTCATTGAGTATCCTTACAATCAGTGTTTTGAACTCTGCATGTAGTAGATTGCTTATCTTTATTTTGTTTAGTTCTTTTTGTGGAGTCTTGTTTTCTTCTTTCATTTGGAGTATGTTTCTTTGTTTCTTCATCTTGGAAGCCTCTCTGTGTTTGTTTCTATGTATTAGGAAGAACTTCTACATCTCCTGGGCTTCGTAGAGTGGTTTTATGCAGTAGGTGTTCTGTAGGGTTCAGTGGCACAGCCTCCCTTACTACCCAGCATGGCTTAAAGCTGTCCACCAGGTGAACTTATTCTGGGACCTCACAGGAGGTGCAGGCCAAGGCAGCCATTACCTGTGTTCTTCCCAGGGCAACCCAGCATGAGCTACAAAGTAATCTGTTGATGGCTGCTACTTGTGTTGGGCTTGGACATTACCAGGCTAGGCCAAGCTGCAAATCAAGGCTGGATGGTGCTGGTGCTTGCCCTGGGACTACTTAGTAAAGGGTATGGGGCATGCAGAGGACACATGCTGCTTATTTGAGAGATTTTAGGGAAGTCTGAAGCATGAGCCAAGATGGGCCATTTGTATGAAAAAGCCACTGAAAACAGCTTGTGTGGGTCCAAAAGCTGGGTGGGGAGAGGTCTCAGGGAATCCCCAGTGTGGGGCAGAAAGTATTAGCTAGGTTGACAAAGACTCTTACTATGGCACCTGCCTGCTGGCTCTGTGAGGGGAGGGCTAAGAAAAGTAACAACTGTCTCTGCTAGCACTTCTGTCTGGGAGAAAGCTGCCTCTCCACCTCTCCACCTCTTGCCATGTGTTCCTGCAGCTGCCCCAGTGCTGGAGCTCAGAGTGAGTGAGTCCAAGTAAGTTTGTGCATGGGCTCTTTAAGAGGACTGTTTGGAACTCCAGCTCTCCATCTCACTCAGAGACAATCCCCACTGATTTTCAGAGCCATAGACGTGGAGACTTCTCCTCCCAGTACAAGAATTCTGGGCTGGGGGGGCTCAGTGTGGGGCTAGACCCTTAGCTCCTCTGAGGGGACCTACACAGCCAAGATATCCCTCCTGATTTTTATCTGCCACATGTGGGTGTGGAACCAGCCTGTCCCCATCTCTGCTCCTACCAGTCTTGATGTGGCTTCTTCTTTATTCCCTTAGTTGTAGGGCTTATGTTTAGATAGATTTCAGGTGATTCTGAATGATGATTTTCCTGTAGTTTAGCTGCAATTTTGCTGTGGTCTTGGGAGGATGCAGGTACCTGTGCTGCCATCTTGACTGAGAAACCTAGTTATTTTCTTTAACTTTAGAAAATAGAACCAAATTTCTTGGTTAGCATTACTTTTTCCATTTTAATTGAATTAAATTATTGCAGCTTTTTGTTCCTGTTACTTAAGCCACAGACTATTCCTAAAGATTTGAGCTAATAGAAATTGCTAAATTTGATTCACCGAAGTATCCATACATGATGGAATTACATGATTAATAAAAACATTTGAAAAATAAGAAATTATAGCCAGCCTCATACTTCTAAAATATTAAGTATTAAACTGTCTTGGTATCAGTTACAAAACCTCAAATTTTGTTTCCTATGGCTGACATGTGGCTGTCTGTATAGTCCTACTGGTGGTGGTGTGCAACCAAGCCAGACACTCCAGACACAGGGTGTTTCTGGTGGCAGAGGAAGTTGTCAGGCAGATCTGAGGACTCATAGAAAGCAAATATTCAGTTGATATTTATTCCAAGGCCTTACTCAAAGGGCTGTGTGATTTGAGGAATTACCCCAGTCATGCTTCCCCATTCCCAGGGAGTAAAACCACAGAGCAGTTTAGGCTGATGGGTTTGTTCCTATCTACTGTCTACAGCATTGTTACTGTCATCCTGGATCACCAGGCATGAATGACTACTATGTGGTCTGTAGTAGTGTATGGAGGGGTGAGTCACTCTGAAGCTAGTGTGGGTTTATCAGTGTTTGGATTTCAATGTATGGGCTAGCTCCATGATATTGGGCGTGCTCCATGAGTCCTTCAAGCACTAGTCTCCATATCAATAAAATGAGGATGATAAAACATACCAAGTAAGGAAAAGAGTAAGGAAAATAAAAATAAGAGCTAACATGTATCAAATTCTTATTATGCGCCAGGCACCATTCTGAGTACTTTTTATGTCATTCATGTGAACTCAATTGTCATGATAATTCTACTGGGTAGAATGTGAACATCATTTCTATTTTCTAGGAGTGACTGAGACTGATTTGTACACGATGACACAAGTAGGAAGTGGCAGAGCAGAGATTTGAGTCCAAACAATCTGACTGCAGGACCTATACTCTTAACACAAAGTATTCACAAATTAATTTAAGAACACAGAACTGTTTAAAAATAGTTCTGTTGCATCTAAAATTCACTCAATGAATAACCAGCAAACTTTCCTCTGGGTCCATTGGCTGTGAAGCCCTATGTGAGGTGCTATGTATGGGAAGGCGAATAAATATAAGACATTGTTGTCATATAGTAGGGAAAATATTCACTGGCTTCCCTATAATGGGGAGACTTATATGGTGATTGTGACAGGAATTTGAGGAATGGGCAGGGACTAGGGGCTTTTGGTATTGGCTGTTGATTGGCTGAGGGTGAGATAGAATGAGGAATGAGGTCAAAATATTGCTGAAGTGTCAAGGTCAGGGGGACTAAGAGAATGGTTACCCTATCATTAACATGGGGGATCCAGAAAAGCTGGCGTTGGGAGGAAGGTAGTGCTTGTCACAGTGAACTTCCCTTTAGACACCTCAAACTGTATCATATGGGCAGTGTTAGTTGTCCAAAAGAACATGCAGAAACATGTTTGCTCCTCATTAATTTATTCCACAGATATTTAATGAGCATCTATTTTATGCCATGGGCTCTTAGGCAGGCTCTGAGGTCCTTCCCATCTCAGAGTTCACATTTTGTGAACTCAGAAAGAAAAGGATTTCAATATGGTAGTCTTTTAGGTATTTTCTTCTTCTATCTCAATTTTATTTATTGACTTCTGTTTTTACTAACTCCTGACATTAGTAGTACCTGGGACGAGTATAAATGGAGGTCTAGTTACTAGATGTCTTACTTATTACGTTAAAAGTCAGGATAACAAACTATTAAATAAAAGATGTTTTATCTGTCTAGTTTGACATAAATATCCCACAAGCATCCCACTTAGAAGGTGATGTTTGAGTTTACAATTATTAGTTGCCTTGGAGTTCTTCATTGGAATCCAGCAGTTTAGAGGATGACACTGGTCTGTGGAACATCTTTCTCTGCTTCAGGCCACTGAGTAAGGGACCATGAGTGCATATTTGGGGACATCCCGCCTCCATGTTTAAGCTTTCTTCACCTCCTGTACCCCACTAGTAGCCACTTGGCCATTTTTGGTCCTAGTCCAGTTTACGCTTAGAAGGACTGGCCCAAGAAAGAGGCCGCATTTGGTTCCAGAAATAGGATTGAGGCCATTTATGTAGAAAATTATAGAATTCCAAAAACCTGAGGCACAGTCTGGAAGTGGGGACTAGGCTCTAGGTAGGCATCCTCTTGCTCTGTGGACTTTTTGTCCACAGGGGAGGAACATATTGTGGAGGCCAGGATGCAGCCTCTAAAGTGTGGAGCCGAAGGCAGGACCTTACTTGCCTTGTGTCAAGGAGTACTACTGACTTCCTGAAATTTTGCTACTGATGATTTTGTATTTCTCAGTTGTATAGCACATATATGTTACTACAAGACCAGCATGGTTACTTACCTACCTTTCAATACTTGTCATATATTGAAGTTTTCTAATATTTACTTTTGTATACCTTGCCAAAAAGGGAAAGAAGAAAGGGAGGGAAGGGAAGGGAAGGGAAAGGGAAGGGAAGGGGCCATTCATGACTCTGGTCTTATTAAAGGCAGCTGTTAAAAAGAGTTCTCAGATATTTTACAATCAAACTAAGGCAAGGTGGATACTGCTGGCTTTGCTGTAGATTCTTCAGACATTGTCTTTCCACATAAATCCAGGGAACCCCTAGTTTGTATTGCCATTTTCAGGGTACTGAATTCATTTTTCTCATGATTCCTCCTAATAATTAATTTTCTGTATTTGTAATTTATTTTCAGTTCTTAGAGCTGCTCATAGGACCCCAACATTTGCTGTGGATCTCAGTCTGAAAATCGGAAAATACCAGGATTTTGTTTTCTGTAAAATGTTTCTAAGACTTTGCTAATTCAATTGAAAACCCATGTACTGTACCTATTATGCCAGGCATTGTTTTTGCCTCTGGAAAGATCCAAATGAATAAGACCTGGTTACTACCCTTTAAGAGCTCATAGACTGGTGGTTGAGCCACACATTCAAGCATATCAATTATAATAAAACAATAAATGTTACTGCAGGGGCCATGTGAGGAGAGAGGACTGCAAAGTTGGTACTCAAACATGGAGGGGTCAGAGAAGATTTCACTAAGAAGATGGCATTTTGGCTGGGTTTGAAAGATAAGTAGAAGTTTACAAGACAAGTGAGATAATCACTGTTGTCCATTTTCCTTTTGAATTATTTATTTTTTCCTACTTATATACAATTAATGAGATGCCTGGATTGTTATTGCTCATAAAAATCTAGTTTTCTCTGTTTCCTTATTGTTCAGCCTGGTGTCTCACATATAGGACACAGTTTTGTATATAAGCCTCATTGTTGTCATCTATAAAATGGGAACTAATACTACATATTCAATAGAGTTGTTTTGAGGATTCAAAGTGATAATGTGTCTAAATGCTTAACACTGTTCCTGTGTGTGAGTTAGAATTCTGTTTGGCTACACATTGTAGAACTCTGACTAATGGCTTAATCAAGTTGGGGGTTGTTTTCCTAGCATAACAAAAAGCAGTACAGGGTTGGTATAGAGACCCTCAGATGGTGCAGAGCCCCAGTTCCTGCGGACTTTCTCCTTTGCCTTTCTTAGCATATGGTTTTTGTTTCCAATGTTTGTTGAGTCACGATCACAAGATGCTCTCTCTACCTCCAGCCTCATATTCAGTTCAGGAAGAAGGAAAAGGATATCAGGAAAGCAAATATTCACCTTGAAATCTCTATCACACTTCTGTTTATGTGTCAGAGGCCAGAGCTTTTCATGTTGCCTCCCCTGACTAAGGGAATCTGAGAGGGCAAATTTTAGTTCGGCATTTTGGCATCATAAACTAGTCTGGAGTTCTCATAGGAAAGAGAAGGAGTATGGATATTACGTAAACAACCAGCAGCCTCTTCTACAGCTGGCAGACAGTAAACATTCAACAGTTGGTATTACCATGGGGAAGGCACTCAATAAATGTTTTCAGTTGGATAGAACCATCTCCACACTGCCATCCTGGCCTCAGTAACCATCATCTCTTGCTATAGTAAGAGCCTCCTAACTGATCTCCCTACCTCCATTTTTGCCTCTCTACAATACATTTCTCACCTGGAGTCAGCACGATCTTTTAAAAATGTCAGTTGACCTAAATGTTAAGAGCTAAAAGTATAACACTCCTTGAATAGGGTAAAAGCTTCATGACATTGGATTCAACACTGATTTCTTCCATATGACAGCAAAAGCATAGGCAACAAAAGAAAAACAGATAATTTGGACTATATAAAAATGAAAAACTTCTATGCATAAAAGAATATAATCAATGGAATGAAATGGAAATTACAGAGTAGGAGAAAATATTTGCAAGCCATGTATGTCTGATAAAGGGGGTGTGTGCAGAATATATAAACAATTCCTTCAATTCAACAACAAAAAACCCAAATAACCCAATTAAAAATAGGCAAAGGATTTGAATAGACATTTCTTCAAAGATTATATGCAAATGGCCAAAAAGCACATTAAATGTGGTCAATATTAATAATCATAAGGAAATGCAAATGAAAACCACAGTGACATACTACTTTACATCCATTAGGATAGGTGTGGGAAAAAAAACCCCCAAAGATAGCAAGCATTGGTGAAGCTATAGAGAAATGGAAGCCCTTATGCATTTTAGGAAAGAATGTAAAATGGTGAAGGTATTGCAGTTCTTTACATGCAAAACATTAAGAATAGAACCACCTGTGATCAAGCAATTCCACTTCTCAATAAATAAATCTCCAAACAATTGAAAGCAAGGTCTTTTATTTATTTATTTATTTATTTATTTATTTATTTATTTATTATTTTTTAAATTTTGTACCAATTTTTTCTACTTTATTTTTTTATTGCTTTTCAAGTAAAGTTTTCTGCCCTTTTCCCCATCCCTCCTCCCCACCCCATCCATTCCTGCCTCCCTCCCCCATTTCCAACCCCCCTTGTTGTTGTCCATATGTCCTTTATAATTGTTACTGTAAATCCTTCACCCTTTTTGCCCTTTATCCCCTCCCCTGTCCCTTCTGACCACTGTCAACCTGTTCTGAATTTCAGTGTCTTTGGGTATACTTTGCTTGCTTGTTTGTTTTGTTGATTAGGTTCCTGTTAATGGTGAGATCATATGGTATTTGTCTTTCATTTCCTAGCTTATTTCACTTAGCATAATGCTCTCCAGTTCCATCCATGCTGTTGCAAAGGGTATGAGCTCCTTCTTTCTTTCTGCTGCATAGAATTTCATTGTGTAAATGTACCATAGTTTTTTGATCCACTCATTTACTGATGGGCACTTGGGTTGGAAAGCAGGGTCTTGAAGAGATATTTGTACATTATTCACAATAGCTAAAACATGGAAGCAACTTTGTCATCCAAATGACCTCTCATGGCTGACAGGCCTCACTGATTTAGCACCTGCTGACCTCCCTGACCTCATGTTAGAGCACTCTCCTTGTTCATTATGTTCTAATGTCATCAGTCTTCTCATATATTAAACCTGCTAATCTCATTCCTGCCACAGGGCTTTTGCTCTGCTTTTCCCTTTGCCTAGAACATCTTTTCTATTTTCACAAAGTTGGCTCTTTCCTATCGTTCAGATCTACACTAAAATATTTTCTCTTCAAAGAGATCCTTCTCGCCCTGGCTGGTGTAGCTCAGTGGATTGAGCATGGGCCTGCAAACCACATGATCAAGGTTCGATTCCCAGTCAGGGCACATGCCTGGGTTGCAGGCCAGTTCCCAGCAGGGGACTCACGAGAGGCAACCATACATTGATATTTCTCTCCTTCTCTCCTTCCCTTCCCCTCTAAAGATAAAAAATAAAATATTTAAAAAAAGAGATCCTTCTCTAACTCTCTAAGGGTACCTTCTGCTACACCTTAGTCACCATCTGTTCTGTTGCCTTATTTAATTTTTTCATAGTGCTTTTCACTATGTGAAATTATCTAATATGTTTATTATTTATCTTTATTCAGCAGGATCTATGCTGAATGAGAGCAGATTTTGTGTGGTTTACTACTGTAATCACAAGGCTGACATATAAATATCAAGGCACTCAATAAATATCAGCTAAACAAACAATTGCATTTGGCAAATATTTATTGGGTCTTCATTATGTGACAGGCAATATACTAGACACCAAGCATAAACAAACATTATGTGATCAGCTTCCAAGACTGGAATCTTAAGGCCTATTGCAGACCTTCCTTAGAAAGGGAGCAGAGCCAAGTAATGTAGAGAGGCCCTGATGATTCAAGTGAGCCCCTGTATCAAACTTCACCTGAGATTAGTATACTCTTAGACTCTAAAATTTCCTGAGCCCATAGGTTCCCTTGTTCACATAAGCCACTTTGAGTGGGTTTCTGCCCCTTCCTAACCAGATCCCTAACCCATATACAGAGTCATCGTGCTCTGTAGACTCTCCATGAATTGTTAATGGACCATAAGTACACATGTAAGAAGATGGAGACAATGTTTCCCACAGGGCTCCTCTTAGAAAGGAGACAGCATTTATTTGAGAGGGAGAGAACTGAGACTGCCAGGTGTAAGTGGAATTTCTCTTCATGTGAAAGGAAAAAATGTCCACATTAATGTAGTGGGAGAGAAAGAAGAAAGAAAAAAAGGAGGAACAAAGTGATTTTGGACACAGGAGTTGCCAAATTAATTCAACCTTATTATCCACAAATCATTAGTAAATAAACTTAACTTTTGAAAGTTAATAAACTTTAAAAAATGCTTGAGTTTAAGTAGATTTGTGTGTGTGTGTGTATATCAGGTGTGGTGCAGGGCAGGATGTGGTACTGGGGCTGGGCTTTGTGCCTGGATTGACATGGTATGGAGATGAGGCAGTATGAATAGAGAAGAAGAGAAAGGCTTGATGGAAAATGTCCCAGAGGGCATAGATAGTGTGTGTGTGTGTGTGTGTGTGTGTGTGTGTGTGTGTGTGTGTGGCGTGCTGGACTTTCTCCAGGCTATGGATTTGGGCCCAAGTCATGTTGATTCAGAACTCCCAGGGACAACAGGCCCAAGGTGCTATCTTGTCTATATACATATATTTCCTGCTATCAAAATAAATATATTTTCAAATATATCAAAATAAATAAATGTATACTACATTTCATTCATGTGTTACTATGAATAAATAATTATATATATATATATATATATATATGCCTCTTGGCTTTATATGTGATTTTTTATTATACACAAAACTGTTCTTCCAAAGCCTTTTAGTTACTTTATAAGTTTCAGTGTACTTTATAAACTTCAGCTATTTTAGAAGCGCCATCCCTATGTACCATAATTATCATGGGGTTGTTATGTTCATTCCCACATCAAATGCTTTCACAGGAAATTGTTTTTCTTCTAAAAACATAGCCCAATGCCGAACCTGATATAGCTATCTAAGTCAATGGTCAGCGTCAACTCCACACAGAAATGTTATGAATTTCCAACATGTTGTATAATCCAACCTTTCTGAAATGACTGATGCTGTTTTAAAAGTAAGAAGTAATCACAGTGCATGCTGTGCTCCTTGGCTTGTCACCATGGTGGTTCAGATGAGAGACACTGGCCAGATCTCACATGTTGGACCAAGTCAAACAAGACCTGAGTGCAGATCTGCTGTCTTCTGCATGGAGGGGCTCATGGACCTCAGGCCAGAGTACAACACTTCAAGGTGCTGGTTGTATCCATCTCACATCCTCATTATGGAGTTCATTGGACTTACTGTGCACTATAGAGCATAAAAAATGAAGGAAATATGATATTGGTGGAGGTGATAGCAAGCAGTTGAAGACACAGGTTTTAGTTCAGTCCTAGTTTCCTCCACCTAAAACCTCTTTCCTCTTTGGGCCTCAGTTTCTTCTTCTGTAAAATGGTGATAATTAATATCTACTCCATAGAGTTGATATAAGGATTAAATACAGATAATGTATACAAAGCATTTTGCACAGTCTATGTGCTTAGAAGTCTCTTAACAAGGGAACCTTTTGTGTGTTATTACTTTCCCATCAGCATATCAGTGAACTCATTCACTGGTGTGAAATGGCAAGTGTATAGAATAATAAGGAGAGGTTACAGTGAAAACAAGCAAAAGGTAGCAGAAACATCTACAGAAAAACTACATGTCTCATATAGATGATTCTATTGTAAATATGTCGATTTTGATCTTACTGCAATATCTATAGTGCAACTGTCTAGCAGGTACAATGAAAATTATTTGAAAAATAAAATCTCTATAATTAATTAAACTCTAAGAAAGTATACCATGGATATATTAAAGATAGTAACAAATTATAATTTTATACACCTCCCCCCTCCACTTTTCCTCTGCTTTCTCCCCTGAACCTATCTTCTCCACCTCACGGAGGCAGTATGAATATTGTGATTGATAGTATGGACTTTCCAGTTTGAACGACCTAAGTTGAAACACAGGCAATTGCTAAACTTTCTGGATGTTTTCCCCATTAAAAATGAAATACTCTAACTTACAGTGTTGTAAGAATTTAGTCAGAAAATGCCTCAAGTCCTTAGTGAAGTGTCTACTGTGTACAAGGTAATTAATAAGTGGTTTTTTACTATTGAAAATTTCTGCTGCAAGGCTAATGGATGAGAATATTTTAGCCTTTCAGTCGGCCTATTAATGTACTCAAACATTTTAAAAGTGATGTAATTATCAAGATGCAGTTTATAAACAATATAGGTATTCCCAAATTGGGCATTGGTCAGATCAACTTTTTGTAAAACATACTTCAGGGATCCTTGGGGGATGTTAGACTCCTTTAGGAGGGTTCCCAAAACACTGTCATGGAATCTGAAAAATGAAATCCTCTTCTTAAGAATACTATGACAATATTTGTTCTTCTCCCTCTCGATCTCTTAGGAATTTTCTAGAGGCCACTTGATGTGTTACATTACAAGAGACTAAATGAAGAAGCAGAGATGGGAAATCAGCTGTCTTCTTTTAAGCCAGACTTTAGAGACATTTGCAAGAACATAAACAATGTTACTTTTCTCAGTACCTTCTTTTGTTTTGTAAATATAGTTATTTTTCATAATGTTATATTAACATGTAACTGGTTTATTATTAACATTTTAAAATAATAAATTATTTTAAAATTTCTGCTTTAATTTATGATATGGTACATACTGACAGGTACGATTCACAAAATCAAAAGGTCTTTGGAGTCTTCAGTAATTTTTAAGAGTATAAGGAGTCCTAAGTCCAAAAATGTGAAAAAAATCACTGAATTTGATACATTATGGTCTATGAATATGAAATATTATGCAGTCATTAAAATGCCACAAAATTTATTTGTTGATAAAGAAAAATATTCATGGCATATTGCAATAATGGTTGCAAAATGGTATGCTATTTTACCTTGTTTTTGTTTAAAAATGTGTATACATATGAGTAAAATATGCTTTTACATGTTTATATGAAGCTTGTCTACTTTTTTGGTCTTTTCTGCATAATCAACATGGATTACTTTAGTAATAAGAAAAAAAAACCTTTATTTATTTATTTATTTATTTATTTAAAAAGATTTTATGTATTTATCTTTACAGGGGAAGGGAAGGAGAGAGGGAGAGAAATATCAATGTATGGTTGCCTCTTGTGTGTCCTCTGCTGGGAACTGGCCTGCAACCCAGGCGTGTGCCCTGACTGGGAATCGAACCGCGATACTAGAAAAAAAAACTTGATTTTAAAAAAAAGTTTATTTTTCTCAAATATACATATTGCCTTATGACAGACAGACTCATGACTCTAAAGATGTATATTTTCCTATGTCTGATTACAGGAGAAAAATGATTTTAAAACAATGTATGTAAAATTCTAGTAAACTCTGCTACATATTTTTGGAATGGAAATATTTTGAGATAACAGATAAGCATGTTCACCTGAAATAACCTTGAAACTTCACACAGCATTTAAAAAACAGACTGTATCAAATTTTAATGTTCTGGAAATACATGGTGCTATGAAGGTAGAACAAGCCTCGTGTCCTGAAGGCAGAACAAGCCTCATGTCCTGTTCCGGGGAGTTATTTATTTGTCTTATAATTAATACTACAGAATCATAACATGTATTAATCTCGAGCAATATCATTCTTTATCAGAGGATGAGATTGTGTGGTCCTTCAGAGCAGGGACAAAGTCTTAAATTATTTTGCAACAATTACAGTACCTGACAGAGACTTCAATATGCAGAAGGTACTAAATACTTGAAAGATTTAAATGTTGCATCTTTCTTTCAGAAGTATTATATCAAAATTCATTTTCATTCCATGTTCAAAGGTCTTGAGATAAGTCTAGAAGGAGCTGGAAAATTCTTAATATAAAAATGTTTGGTTATTTTTGAAGTTAAAAAAGCAAAAATAAGCTTTTATTCTACAATCACATTACTTAAAAACAAAGCAAAACTTTCTCACTGATTAAGTAGCTGACAGATTTTATACTCTATGGTGCTAATTGCTGTATTTAAGATGGTTAGTTAGTTAGCAAGCTGCTGGGGTACCGCCTACCTCCCCTGCTCCAGTAGGGCAGTGTAGATAGATGGGAAGTGAGGCCATTTTCCAAGTGTGGACTTACTTTTTTGTACCAACAGAATTTTGGAGATAGCTGGGTATGAGGAAAAAGGAGAAGATGGGAGAAGCAAAGATTTCTAACTCTGAGGACAGGAGATTGAAAGGCCATCAACAGAGTCAATGGCAGAAGGAACAGATTGAAGTGTGGCAAGGAAGTAGACATAATGTACTCAAGTAAGAGCGCACAGAGAATGAGTTCAGGGTAAGACTTATGTGGTTTGTGAGTACCTAACTTCTTAGAGTTTTCTCTCCATTAGTGGATATTATTCTCCTTCAGTCTTTCTTTCCTGTTGCTCTCTGAGAGTCAAAGATATTTCTGACCCCAACTTCCCTTGATTTTATTTACATATGTCTTGAGGGTCTACTTTCTCCTTATTCCAAGGCCTATCAGAAAGGTTCCAAATTATCTCCAGCTTCATCCTAAGACAATTGTCTGGAAATCATATTAGATCATCTGTTGCTCAATTTAGTATGTGGTCTGGGTGCCCTATATTTCCCTCTATATTCAAAAGTTTTACCTTGTGGTTATGAGCACCTCGAAGGCAGGAAAACTGTCTCTTTTTACGATTGGTATGAAAGTCTTGAAAGCAAACATTACCATTTCCAAATCACCGGAGCACTACATTGATAGTCAGAACCTGAAGTTTTGGGAAATAAACTTTGTGTTGTAATGGGCGAAATCCCAAAGTGAGACCTGGACTAATCTCATTCATTGCAGTTTTCCTGCTTTTAATTAGCTGTATAAATCACTTAATCCCTTTAGGTTTCAATTCATTCAGTTATAAAATTAAGGGGCTAGCTAATCACCTAAAGCAAGATGATCTTAATAATTATTACAGGTAATATGCACTGATTACTTACTACATGACAGTCACTGTGGTAAGCATGTACATTATTTCACTTAGAGATCCTTTGAGTTGGCTACTCTTTTCACTCTCTCTACACAAGAGAGGAAAATGAGGCTTAGAGTGTTTAAGCAACTTGCCCAGGTTGAAAAGCTAATAAGTATCGTATCTGAGTTCAAATCTGGTTCTATTAAATTCCCAAGTCTTTGCCCTATTCCACTAAACTACTGCTCTTCAGAGTCTCTACTACTTCTTTTTGGAATTTTCCTGTCTAAAACATTAAAAAATTGCATTGAATAGAATCATGGTGATTTCTTCTTCTTTTGCCAAAATCAAGCAAGACTGCTGGAAAGCCAAAAATCTTTAAAAACTTGAATGGGCCCAATACTTGATTTTACTGATCCTCCAACATAAAGAGAATGTAGCCCTGTACCTGGATGATGGGCACTGCCTGTGTTCCCGTGGGCACTGAAGGGAAGCCAGGAACTGCAGGAATATTTATCAGGCTTCATATGGTGGTGAGCTGCCATCGTCACTGAGTCCAGCTAGAGCTCATGACCCGTACAAAGAAAGTGCTATGGACGTTCCAAATTGTGCTTTGAAGCTTAGGTGAATGCATTGGTGACTGAGAGCTGTTGCTTTGGGAACATTCCTACAGTAAGTTTAAGATATTAGTTGTAGTTGGATGTTGGTTAATGATAACTAAGTACTACTACGGAAGAGTTTAACCTCTGTGTCAAAGTAGTAAGTTTAAAAAATGAGAGCCCCCAACCCCCCAAATTCATTCAAGCCCCTGATCACCCCCTAAGGGCTAGTCACAATGCTAGGTACCGGGGACAGGAAGCTGAACAAGACATCAGATGTGCCCTCAGGAGCTGCAGGAGAGGAGACAGACAAAACTACAGTGTAATGAGCTATCTGCTGAAGGAAGCACAGTATACTGAGAGCACAGAACAGGCAGGATCTGAAAATAATTTCTAAAAGAAGTTAAGTTTATGGATGAAGTTCTCTAACTAGAGAAACTTTTAGTTACTCATCACTGAACTAGATAGTGATCCAGCACAGCAAATTTTATGATGCTGTCTAAAAGAGAGTTTGGTAGACAGATGCAGCAAAGTCCATCAAACCAGACTTTCCTGCAGAGGGATCCCCTGGGGTCTTGTGAGTATCTATGGAAAGTTTTCTTTTAAGGACCACGTATTTTCAGAAATTAGGCCACGAACATTTGTGAGAAGGTTTCTGACATTAGGAGAGGTTAGAAATTAACCATTGCATTAGAGTGGCTAACTATTATAGCCAATAGAATTAAGTCCAAGGTAGTTCCAGGTAGGCCAAGGACTGCAAATCAGGTAGGGACCCTGATTAATGGCAGTTTCACCATCTTCTAAAGATAGGTTTCAACACTGTCCTGGACACAGACTTCTGTCCAGGACAAGGGGAAACAAGCAGGGAGGATCTTTGGTACAACTTCTAAACAAGCCTGATCAGAAGTGGTGCAAATCACCTCTGGTCACATTTAGTCACATTTAGTTTCTGGGCTGCCACCAAGTGGCTAGAAGCAGCTGGGAAAGGCAATCTAGCTGTGAGCCCAGGAGGAAGAGGAAATGGTTTGGTGAACAGCTAACAGTTTCTGCCACAACCATGGCAGGGGATTAGAGGAGTAAGCCAAAGAGGCTTTTTGGACACCCAACTGCAAAGAGGAAAAAGAGAAAAAAATTGGAGGGAAGGGAACATAACATCTACTGAAGAAGTTTAAGTTCTCTTCTACCTCTTCTATGGGATAAGAATGAGTGACAAAACAGAAAATATCTCCAGATTTTGCAAGTGGATTTTGCAAGTGATTTTGCAGACTGAAGTCTGCAGGAAATCTGTGTCAATATGCAATCTACTTACACCTTCAGTGTAAGCTATGAGGATTATATAGTATACCTGATTATTATATTTAATATTATGACATCATACTCAAATGTTATAATTTTAGATATTTCTATGTGTGTTAGGCACCTGAGTTAAGTCACCAAAATTAACATAGATGAAAAAGCAGCATTGCATTTAAAAACTTTTTATTTTAGAAAATTTTAGATTTACAGAAAAATTGAGAAGATAGCACAGAATTCTCATATACCTAAACCCAGTTACCCCTATTATTCAAATCTTATATTAGTATAGTGAATTTGTTAAGATTAATGAATCAATATTGATACATTATTATTAATTGAAGCCTATATTTTATTTGGACTTCCTTAGTTTTAATTACGGTTTCTCTTTTTTCGTCTCCCAGCCAGGGTGCTACATTTAGTCCTATGTCCTTAGGGTTCCTCTGGGCTGTGACAATTCCTCAGACTCTCTTGGTTTTTGATGACCTTCATAATTTTGAGGAGTACTAGACAGGTATTTTATAGAATGTCCCTCAATTTGGATTCATCTTATAGTTTTCTCATGATTAGACTGAGGTATTATTTTGGGGGGGAGGAAGACCACACTGGTAAAGGGCTATTGTCAGCACATCATAGCAAGGGTGCATGCTGTCAATATGATTCATCACTATTGTGTTAATCTTGATCACCTCCCTAAGGTGGTGTTTGAAAATTTTTTGCATTCTAAAGTTACTCTTTTCCCTCTCTTTTCATACTTTTCTCTTTGGAAGGAAGTCATTATGTATAGCTTACATTTAAGATACAAAAAGCTATGCTCTACCCCCTGGGAGGAAGGGTATCCACCTAAATTATTTGAAATTCTCCTGCCTGGGAGATTTACTTTGCATTTTTTAAAAGAACCAAGTGAAAAAAGACTAAGTCAATTCTGTACAATAGTAAAATTTTTAAATGCATGGAGATGTCTTACATTTCTTTATATCTTCTGCTACACCTAATATTTAAAAAAAATAGTAGTAATAGCTGATTTATATTGAGTTGTTGTCAGCCAAACTGAGTCTTCTTAACAAAACTATCAGGTAGCTATTATTATTACAAGAATTTTGCAGATGAAGAAATTGAAGCTTAAAAAGAGGTTGGATTATGAGCAGTTGCTATAAATCAAATTTTACAAATAAAAAATTTTGTAGGCTTCTATTGTAATTAGAATAATTCAACCTCCTAAATTTTGTCTAAAGATCCTCTATAATATAACACTGCTTATTTCTCTTATTTCTTCCCCTCCTTCACTATGGTCTAGCCTCAAGGGCCTTTTTTTGTTTTGAACCCCAAGTTAATCTTGCTTGAGAGCCTCTGGACTTTCTGTTCCCTTGGCCCCAGATCCTTGAATGTCCAGATTGTTTTGTGTCAGTCAGCTTGCCGATCAAATCTCATCTGTTAGAAGTGTTCCCTGGCCATCTTATTTCAATTAATTCTCTCCTTCCCAGAATCACTCTCTATCACTTTTCCCTGTATCATTTTTTCCCCATAGCAGTTGTCAGTCTTTGGAATTATTCTGATAATGTTTCTCATTTGCTGTCTCCCTCTTTAGGTTGTAAACTCCATGAGAATGGTATCCATGTCTGTTTTGTTTAGTGCTCTGTTCCCAGAACCTAGATCACTACAAGAGGACACTTCGTAAGTATTGCTGAATGAATACAAGAGTAACTTGACCCAAGTTACAAGGTTAGCAACTGGTATAGCTGCTATTCAAACTCAGTTCTTTCTCATATAAAAACTGAAAATCTATTTGCTCTAAAGTCTAAGAGCCATTTAGTAAACACTGTTGATTGGTCCTGGCAGCCATGTTCTCAGAGACAAAAGATAAGGGACTCAGTAGTGCTCAATTCCCATTACTGACTTGTGATCAGGATGCCCCATTTATGGGCTCTGTCATTTGTGATAAGATACAAAATTCCCCAAATCTGAGTTTTTCTGTTGACAAAAAGGGATAGAAATGCCTCTTGCCTCATAAAGTTTTTGTGAGGATTAAATGTGATAAATATGTGAAAAGCACACTGAAGTCTCTAAAACATGATATGAATGTTTGTTTTTGTCAGAAAGAAAAAGAAAACCATATATTTTCTTTTCAGTGTGTTCTCCAGAGTCTTTTCATGTGGTAGGCAAGGTGGGATGGTGAGATAGAGTAGTGGGTGGAAAGAAGACACTGAGTTCTGTTTGGATGGTCTTAGAAGACACCACACCAAGCCTGTGTGCTGAGAATGGAGCCTGAATGCAGTCTTGTCACAGTGCTCACTTCAGCAGACATTGGGAGCAAAATAAACCATGTGCTTACATTTTTATTTTTCTCCCCCAGTTCCTGTGAATATATCTGTCCAAGTGAAAATTAGTTTACCTAAGAATTGACACCGTTAGTGATTCACTTTGTAGTTGGAAGAAGCCCCATGTCTCATAGTGCAGACAAAATCTCCCCAGTAGGGATACAAAATGAGGTGTGAAGATAACTGGGTTTTGTGACTGCCAGTTTCCAGCTTATCATTACACAGATTAAAATGAATTTGTAATAGCAGCAATAAAGTTAAGGATGGGTGTGTTTCTGTCATACTTCACTTGCGATTCTTTGAGGACTTTTATATACTGAATTGTCTTTGATACTTTGGTAGAAGTTCAAGAATACACAAGTCAGATGACTACTCTCTGCTTTGTTTGTTGTTTTTTTTAAATTACTTCATTGTTGTTCAGTTACAGTTGTCTGCATTTTCCCTCTACCACTGTCCCCCAACCCCAGCCAAATCCACCTCCCTCCCTTGCTTCCACCCTCCCCCTTGGTTTTGTCCATGTGTCCTTTATTATATTAGTTCCTGAAAACCTTTCCCCCTGTTGTCCCCTCCCTGCTCCCCTCTGGCTATTGTTAGATTGTTCTTAATTTCAATGTCTCGGTATATTTTGTTTGTTTTTTTCTTTTGTTGATTATATTCCACTTAAAGGTGAGATCATATGGTATTTGTCTTTCACTGCGTGGCTTATTTCACTTAGCTTAATGCTCTCCAGTTCCATCCATGCTGTTGAAAAGGGTAGGAGCTCCTTCTTTCTGCTGCATAGAATTCCATTGTGTAAATGTACCATAGTTTTTTGATGTACTTATTTACTGATGGGCACCTAGGTTGCTTTCAGCACTTGGCTATTGTAAATTGTGCTGCTATGAACATTGGGGTGCATAGGTTCTTCTGGATTGGTGTTTCAGGGCTCTTAGGGTATAATCCCAGCATGGAATTGCTGGATAAAAATGTGGAGAAAAGGGAACCCTAGTGCACTATTGGTGGCAATGAAGACTGGTGCAGCCTGGAAAACAGTATGGAATTTCCATACATGTGGAAAACAGTATGGAATTCCATACATGTGGGAAAGAGTATGGAATTCCATACATGTGGGAAACAGTATGGAATTCCATATATGTGGAAAGCAGTATGGAATTTTTACATGTGGGAAACAGTATGGAATTGCCTCAGGAAACTAATCTCTGCTTTGAATAGATGCTTACCATGGTTTTCTGTGTGTTGGACAGGAGTGGCCTAGGTTCCTGGTGATTTCATCCACTTGCTCACTGTACAAAGTTATACAGTGGGGTGTTTATCCAAGCACAGGCATCTCTTCTGTGGAAGACAGGGACTAAAATTCAAGTGCTCTGATTCTCAGAGCACTCAAATCCTTGGTTACATGCAAAAAGTCACATTTTAATTTTTATTCTTTGAGGTTTTGCACTTGGTTCCCTTACTTTTCTCATGTCATGTGTTACTCTCCAGTTCAATACTAACTTTGACTGAAAAGTATATAGATCTCTGTCTTACAAGCCAATGTCTATTCCTCTTGACCAAAATTATTGCGAATCTAGAACTTTGCTTGCAGAACTATCCAGGACTCTTTTGTAGCTGCTGAAGTTCTGGAGAACTTGGAATGTTAGTGCATAATATTCTAAATCTATTCCTCGAAGTGTTTCTCAGCTGAAAGAGGTCATGACATTTTAAAGAATGCCTTCATATCTCTTATAGGCTTGATTTTTTAAATTATTTGCTATGTAGACTATTTACTCCCTCATGAATTAAGAGGCTAATATATTGTTTTAATTAATTTTTTTTAAATTGTGGTAAAATGTACATAATTTAAAATTAACCATCTTAACCATTTTTAAGTAGACAGATCATTTAGGATAAGTATATTCACATTGTTGTGCAGCCAGTCCCTGGAACTTCATCTTGCAATACTGAAAAGTCTATACACATTAAACAGCTCTTTTATTTCCCCCTCCTCCCAGACCCTGGCAAACACCATTCTCCCATCCAGCCCCATGAATTTGACTACTCTAGGTACCTCGTGTAAGTGGAATCACATGGTACATTTTTGTGACTGGCTTATTTTACTCAGTGTAATGTCCTCAAATACTGCAGTCTTCAAAGAATCACAAGTGAAATCTGACAAAAACCTACATAGCTTAGATAACATTGCTGCTATTACAAATTCATTTTCAGTGGTTTGATGGTAAACTAGAACCTTGGGAGGGGTCACAAAACCCGATTATTTACATACTCCTTTTGTCCATATTGTACCATATGTCAGAATTTTCCTCCTTTTTAAGGCTGAATAATATTACATTGTATGTATATACCACATTTTGTTTATTCATTTATCTGTCAATAGACACTTAGGTGTTTAAACCTCTTGGCTATTAGGTTGCAGCTATGAACATGAGTGTGCAAGTATCTTTTAAGACCTTGTTTTCAACATTTTTAGTATATACCCCAAAGTCGAATTGCTAGATTGTAAAGTAATTCTATTTTTAGTATTTTGAGGGATTACCATACTGTTTTACATAGTGGCTCCACCATTTTGCATTTCTACCAACAGTGAACAAGGGTTCCAATTCTTCTATTCTCACCAACTGGAAGTTGGGGTGGCAGGGGGTGGTGGGGAAATGTACAAAACTGTACTTTAACAACAATAAGAAGTGTTAAAAAAGAAAAGAGTAAATACTTTGGGTTAAAAATAAAAAATCAATCACATTTTCTCACCCCTTTAAAATCATATTGTCAACTATATTTGTCATATACAACTGTGCATTGATATTTTATATTGCTGAGCAGGGATTAGACTGTGACTACTGTAAATTTTAACTACCAGGAGTATACATTTGTTGTGATGGCATAAAAATTGAAAGTCTAGTAATATGTTTATAAAACAAGAAGCCAAGAAACCTTCTAAGTTATTGGTTGGAATTTGTGCTTACTATGGATAGGGAATTTGCATACCTTTCTCACCACTGGGTCCTTAATGCTTGGCCAAATACTGACAATATAGAATGCTCTAAAATATTTATGGATAAAATATGGCTGTATTGAACATCAGGAGTTATTATAAACAGCTAAGTTACAAAGTTGAAAGAAAATTTATAATAATTATTAAAAGCATATACCTGTAATATGCAATAACAACAACAAAAACAACAACAACAACAACAACAACAACAAAGTAATCATTGCCCTGGCTGGTGTGGCTTAGTGGATTGAGTGCTGGCCTGTGATCAAAAGGGTAGCCTGTCCAACTCCCAGTCAGGGTACCTGTCTGGGTTTCAGGCTAGGTTCCCAGCAGGGGGCCCATTACAGGCAACCACGCATTGATGTTTCTCTCCTTCTCTTTGTCCCTCCTTTCCCCTTTCTAAAAAAAAATAAATAAACACTTTTAAAAAAGTAATCCTGTTAATGAATATGAGATGATTAGCTCATGGTATTGATTATATTTCCCTAATAATTAGCAACATTTGACATTTTTAATATGCCCATTGGCCATTTGTATATCATATTTGGAGAAGCATCTACTCAAGTCCTCTGCACAAGTGTTAATTCAGTCATTTTTTTATCTTGAGCTATAGGAGCTTTTTTGTATTCTGGATATTAACCCATACCATATACATAATTTACAAATATTTTATTCCATTCTGAGGATGCGTTTTTACTCTGTTGATTATGTCTTTGATGCACAGAAGTTTTTAACTTTGGTGTAGTCTAGTTTATCTACTTTTTTTTCACATATGCTTTTGGTGTCATATTCAAGAGATCATTGCCAAATCCAATGCCATGAAGATTTTCCCCTATGCTTTCTAGTTTCCTTATGGTTTTAGCCCTTAGGTTTAGGTCTTACATCAGCTTTTTATTCATTTTTTATACGGTATAAAGTAATAGTCCAATTTCCTTTTTTCTTTTTTTTTTTTTGCATGTAGCTATCTAGTTTTCCTAAAACCATTTATTGAAAAGGCTGATCATTTCCCATTAAATGGTCTTGCTATCCTTGAAGAAAATTATTTGGCCATATAAGTGAAGGTTTATTTCTGGCTTTCTGTTTTATTTCATTGGCTTATATGTCTGTCTTAAGCTAGTTTTGAAATCAGTAAGTGTGAGACCTTTGGCTTTGGTCCTCTATTTTCAGGACTGTTTTGATTTATTCAGAGTTCCTTGAGATTTGGCATGAATTTTAGAGTGCATTTCTCTATTTCTGCAAAAAGTGCTGTTTGGAGTTTGATAGAGATCGCATTAAACCCATAGTTTGCTTTGGGTAACTTTAACATCTTAATAATATTAGATCTTCCAATCCATGAATGCAGGTTGTCTTTCCATTTACTGGTGTCTTTAATTCCTTCAGCATTGTTTTATAATTTTTAGAGTACAAGTCTTGCCTGCATAATTAAATTTATTCCTAGGTATTTTATTCTTTTTTAGTGCTATTGCAAATAGAAATGTTTCCTTTTTGCATTGTTCATTGTTAGTGTATAGAACTAATAAAAGTCAATACAATTGGTTTTTGTATACTGATTTTATATCCTGAAAGTTTGCTGGGTTGTTTATTAGTTGTGACAGTTTTTATTTTTGTGAAATCTTTTGAGTTTTCTACGTATAAGATCATATAAGATCATGTTGTCTGCAAACAGAGATTATTTTTCTTCTTCCTTTTCAATGTGGATGATGTCTTTTATTTTTTTTCTTGCTTAATTTTTCTGGTTAGAAAAATTTTCCTGTACAGCATTGAATAGAAGTTGTGAAAGTGGTCATCCTTGTTACTGATGAAAGAAATTATTATGTGCCCTGGCTGGTGTGGCTCAGTTGGTAGGAGTGTTATTCCATAAACTGAAAGGTCATGGGTTTGATTCCCTGTCAGGGCACATGCCTAGGTTGTGGATTTGGTTCCTTGTTGGGGCACAGGCAAGAAACAATTGATTGATATTTCTCTTTCACACTGATGTTTTTCACCCTCTCTCTCTCCTTTCCTCCTTTTTTCTCTAAAATCAATAATCATGTCCTCGGGTGCAGATAAAAAAATTACCCTGTGTAAAAGGGAATAGGAATGTATAGCAAACTGACTTTAAAGGAAAACTTTGAAAGTGGTAAAAAGTCAGCAGGATTTTTGTAGGGATATTCTCAGGCTCTTGAGTGACTTTTCACTCTCAGTGTGCTCCAGCTACACATCACATTCTAGGCCACAATCACATGTGATCTAGGCCGCTATCTCATTCAACACATATTCATGGATGAATAGATAGTAATATGGGCATTGAAGATTTAATGAATAAGATGCAGGGCCTTGCTTTCATGGAGCCTGAAGTGTAGTTTGGATGTGTGTGTATTTGTGTGGGGGAAGGATCCACAACAATATAATTAAATGAACAAGAAGGAAAAATGTGAAAGTGTTAAAGTCTATAGAGAACATACGTGACTGTTGGATAGACAGTGACTAGGGATGGGTAGGGACATCATATTTAAAGAGGTGACACTTAAAATGTGATGTAAATGAGGGGAAGGACCCAGCCATGTGCAGACCTGGGAGCAGTGTTCTAGAGAGACAAACCATTAGTGCACAAGTACGTGGCAAAAACAAATTTGTCTCGCTCACTAGTTTTTTCACTATTTGTATCTCCAGCATTTAATTTGGTGTCTTACTCTTATAGGCACTCAAGAAATGTTTATTTAACAAATGGGAATGGGTATATAAAAGCATCCTGAAATGAGATGAAATGTGCATACTTAGTTACTTCATAGACTCAAAAACCTGAGGTAACAGATAAACTTCCTCAATTATCCTTAATTTTATTTTTCTGAATCCAAACTACAACACTGCACTGAATATTAGAAATGAGGTGTGTGTTGGGGCTATGACATTCACTTAATATTTTTTCTCAATTTATCTGAATTCAGCTTTTATTTAACTAATTAAACAAAAAAGAATTCAGCACCTGATGTCAATAACCCTGAGATATAATCCTTTTCCTTTTCAAACATGAAGATTATTGGGGATAAAGATATTGTGAAATTATTATATAATTTATTTTTAATTATAATTATACTAAGTACTAAGTAAAAGAACAGTGTGTTGTGGAGCATGTAACAAGAGACTTGATGTAGTCCAGAAATATGGAAAACATTTGTTTGAAGAAGTGACATTTAAATTGAGACCTATGAAATATAATGATTGAATTAAATATTTTGCAACTACCTTTGTGGCTTTGAAATCCTGTGACCACATTCCCACTTTAAACACTGTTTAAATTCTTATGGTGATATTGAGGCACAAGAATGGGCTGTAGTTTCATAGACTGAAAACAACTTCTTCTACCACATATGACTGTTGTTACACAAGAGACACATAGGGTCCCAGCCCAGATTACCCAATACTGTTTCCTATAAGAATGTGGATGAGGTGGCAATGTCATTATACGTGTTCCACCCTTTTTGTAACTTCCTGTGTACTCATTCTTGTCAGCCTGCTTTGCCTCCTTGGTTAATCTGCTAACACAACATCTCTAGTCTGAATAGTAAATGGATGAGTGAGGACAAGTGCACAGTATTGGAGATGGAGACAAACCTGATTTTGAATTTAAAACAATACATTAAGAGAATTCTAATATATAGGCTCTTTCTAGGTATCTGGTGAAGATTCAAACAGCTGTAGAATATGCCATTTTTGTCTGGGTTATCCTCTTTCTTTGTGGCTTAGTCACACTTAAACTTCTCACCTTCACACTAAATGGAGACCATTAAAGTTTTCATCCACAGAGATTGCTCTTCAACTTCTGTTCTTCTCTAAATCCAAGACAATGCAATTTTGAGGACCTGTCCAGCAATTGTAGTGGAGAACATATTCCTTGGAATTTTCTTACAAAATCTTGGAAGAATAAGCCATCTTAATCCAATTATTCACTATTTTTTTCTACCTTTCTTTCAATTTACTGACTAACCAGTGATTGAAAAAGCCCATACAGAGACCTCATTGCCTCCTTAGCGCAGGTGACTCATTTCATTCTTTGAATGTCTCTATTTATGTGGACAGCCAATGTCTATCTCTCTATAATGACTCCTCAATTGCTCTTTTTTATTTTATGTACTCTGCTCAAACAGATATAGAGCTGGAATTTCAACCTATTTCATGCATGGCCTTTAAACACTGAAAGCTTCCCTTCCTTGACATAGTGATGCATAAAACAAACAGCCCAACTACACAAGCTGTACACATAGTAACTGACTGGTAAGTTAGAAAAAATCAATGAGAAGAAACAAAACAAAAACATAAAAATACCACAAAACCAAAATACTGAGATAGGTATATGGCAGAACAGCTGCAATTGATAAAAGTGACAAACTGTCAAGAAGAAAGATGACCACCCCCATGGGGTTTATGACTAAAACTTGTAGAGGGCAGCTGATCCAACGTGGTGCCTACTTTCACCTAACAGTAACCCTTGGTCTCAATATACACTCATTGCATACAGCAGCATGGTAAACCGCACA
This sequence comes from Sturnira hondurensis, assembly GCF_014824575.4. Taxonomy (NCBI): domain Eukaryota; kingdom Metazoa; phylum Chordata; class Mammalia; order Chiroptera; family Phyllostomidae; genus Sturnira; species Sturnira hondurensis. Next base: position 63,403 of record NW_028078844.1, on the reverse strand, counting down.
CCTTGCGTCACCATGATTGGAAATGGAGAGCCCATATATGGACACAATGTGGCCCCTACAGCTCCTCTGAGAGCTCTCCATCCCCTTCCCAGGGAAAATCCTGAACATTCCTCCTCTTAATGAAAACCCTATCCCCTGATTAAATGAACCTCCATAAAAGGAAGCAAATTCCACTAAAGAGGGGATGCTCTGTCTATGGAGTAGCCCATTCTCTGTCTCACTGCTTCACTAATAAACTTCCTTTCACTTTAAAGCTGGCTCTTGTTTAAATTCTTTTCTGTGTGAATCCAAGAGCCCACAGAATGCCCAGACCCTGGGACTCTCAGAATGCCCACATCAATTACACCTTGAAATCACCACAAAGATGTGCTTCTTTCACTGCAGATATTTTACCAAGGACTATTTCCTACACAAGGAAAATAGTGGGGAACCCTGTATTTAATCTCCAGAGCAGACCAAAACCATGCATGGTGCATGCCAAGCACAGTGATTAATGGAGGGAAAGAAAAGTCATATGTGGGTAGAGATTAGGCTGAATTTGCTGCTTTTCTTGGACCAATGGTACAAGAAGAAGGTGAGATGCACTTCATAGGAGAGACAGCTGGGGCAAGTGTCTTTTTGAAAGCAAAGAGATTCTCTTTCATATCAGTAGGAGTAAAAGCATATGCTTGGAGAGAAATAATGAGCTATGCTAAATATAGAACTTACTATATAAATGCTTGTACTTAAAACTGGCTGTTTAACTACTGAATGTACATGAATTATAACCATTTAAACAAACTATAGAAATACAAACAATGGATGCCTTTATAGTAAAGGTATTTCAAAAAGGTTATTTTTTTTCTTTCATTTTCTTTGAGCAATGTAGCTCCATAGAACTAGAGGGGAAATGTTTGCATTAAGTCATCAGTTCTTAAAAGTAAACTTTAACCCATATAGTTGATCTCAGGATGATGTAATGACTAGTTTTTACTACAGCAACTTTAAGCTAATATCTTTGCATCATTCCATTTAACCCTCAACTGGTAATAGAATATTACCAGTAATATTCTATTACCATGTGGTAATAGAATATTTTCCTCATTTTATAGATGTAGAAACTAAAGCTTTATGACACAAGTAGCAAACATAAGGCCCATAGGCTGAATCCAGCCCTCCACCTTATTTTATCTGGCCCAGCACCTTGTTTCTACCCAGCGGCAGCACCCAGCTCTCACTTAACTGTTAAGGAGTAATTACATTTATACAGACCTCCGAAAATTACATTCAGCCATTTGAAGGCAACTTTGAGGCTGAGGTGGCCCCCAGTGAAAATGAGTTTGACACCCCTGCTTTACAAGCTTAAACAAATTGCTCAAGTTTGTACAATCAGCATGTTGTGGAACCAGACTTTGAACTAGGTTAAGTGACTCAGAATTCAGGCATGGGATGTTCCTCCCCACATCCAGTGGTTGGATGAATAAGGGGAACCAAGAGGGAGGAAAGCAAGATGAGGTGATAGTCACTGTATTTCTCCTCAAAGTGACCTTGGGTCTGAATAAATTGGCATTTAAGATGAGGCTCGAAGGACAGATGGAAGTTAGATTTAAAAATCAGTTAGTGGCGGGGCAGGGCACCTGCATGCATGTGCTGCCAGATGCTCCACCCTCCTGTTCCACCGCCACTGCTCTTAAGTGTTTTTCTCTGTGAAGGTGACTGGCCTGCACTCTCTTTCCTCCTTTCTCCCTGTCTCCCACTGTCAGTAGGACCCATCTGCCACTGCCTCTGGGACCCCATGCCCACTCTGCTTTGAGCAAGATGTCTCCCAAAAAGGGAGGTGGTGGAATTAAACTACCCCCAACTATTGGAAGATTTGGAACCTTCTTTTATTGTTGGATCACCACATGTTGGGAAATCTACCTTCTTCGATGTGTGAACCAACAGTCAGTCTTCAGCAGAAAACTTCCCATTCTGTACTATTGATCCTAATGACAGCAGAGCACCTGTGCCAGACAAAAGGTATGACTTTCTTTGCCAGTACCACAAACCAGCAGGCAACCTGCCTTTCTAAATGGAGTGGATATTGCTGGTTTTATAAAAGGGGCTTGTGAAATGGCCAAGGCCTAGGAAATGCCTTTTACTCACATTAGTGCCTGTGATGGAATCTTTCATCTAACATATGCTTTTGAAGATGATGTCATGCATGTTGAAGGATGTGTAGCTCCTATTTGAAACATAGAAATAATATACAAAGAGCTTCACCTTAAAGATGAGAAAATGATTGGCCTGTTATAGATAAATTAGAAAAAGTGGCTATGAGAGAAAGAGATAAAAAAAACTAAAACCTGAATTTGATATAATGTGCAAAGTCAAATCCTGGGTCATAGATCAAAAGAACCTGTTTGCTCCTATCACAATTGGAATGACAAAAAGATTCACGTGCTGAATAAACACTTACTTCTGACTTAAAAAATAATTGTCTACTTGGTTAATCCTTCTGAAAAAAACTATATTAGAAGGAAAAATAAATGGTTGATAAAAATTAATGCATGGATGGACAGGTATGACCCAGGTGCCTTGGTTATTACTCTCAGTGGGGTGTTGGAATGCTAGTTGCAAGAATTGAGTGCTGAGGAGAGACAGGAGTATCTGAAAAAGAACATGACACAAAGCACTTTGCCAAAAATCATTAAGACTGGGTGTACAACATTCTACCAGAACACTTTTTCACTGCAGGCCCAGATGAAGTGTGTTCAGTATTCATGAAAGGCATGGAGGCTCCTCTAGCTACAGAAAAGATTCACACAGATTTTGAAAAATGATCCATTATGGCTGAAGTAATGAAACATAAAGATTTTCAAGAGGAAGTTTCTGAAAATGTGGTCAAGGCTGCTTGAAAGTACAGACAAGGCAGAAAGAGATATTGCTGAAAATGGACATATTCTTCTAATTTAATACATCCCAGCAATAGAATAAAAAATAAATTTTAGTTATGACTCAGATAAATGTACAATTCCCAAAAGGCATATGATTTTTTAAAATTAAAACTTCTGAAAACCAAAGGGACAAAGTTGGGAAGATAGGACTCTTCTACAAACAGAACTTTTTTATTTGTTTTCAAATTAAATACTTTATAACTTCAGTGAAATCCAAAATCTCTAATGTGAACAGCTTTGCTTTTTTCATGACTAAGACCCTACTCCAAATTGTAGAAGCCTTCAGGAGCCATATTACTCTCATGATACTTCCGTAATCTCTATCATATTTGACATTGAGGGCAGTGTGGCTTGCCCCTTTTGAATCTACAGATAATCCATGTTGTACTGTACTTCAGATGTCTACACTCAATAAAACATTGGAAAATCAGTCTGTACTTCAGATGTCTACACTCAATAAAACATTGGAAAATCAATCAATCAGGTGGTGGTGGGGGCTTTTTCCTGACAGGAAAAGACAGTCTAGTCAGAGAGAATGGTATGTGCAAAAGCATGGAAGGAAGGAGTGTATGAAGCAGTGTGATACATCATATGGATGGAGCACCATGAGGATGGGGGTGGAGAGGAGTTATGTGACAAACTGTACTTTCCAAAGACAACTGCAACAATAGTTCTTGTCCTACATGATCTTTTGGAGGCTGGCCACCATCCCCTATCACCAGATAGAATCAAATCCTCTGTCTTTGAATATCAGTGGGCTTGTGACCTACTGGTCACAAATATAAAGTGATGGAAGTGACACAGTGCTTTCTGTGGCTAGGTCATAAAAGGCAACATGGCTTCTGTATTGTTAGCTGGGATGTGCACCTTTGGAGCCCTGAGCTGCCACTAGAGAAGTGTAACAACCCTGAGGTTGCCATTCTGTGAGGAAGTCTAGGCCCCATGGAGAAGCCATTGTAGGTGTTCTGCCTGACAGTCCCATATGAGGTCCCAGCCAACATGCATATAATGTATCATAGACATTAACCATTAGACATGTGAATGGAGAAATTTGCAGATGATTTTAGTTTCCATTTATTAAATCATTCCAGCTTTTAAGTCGTCTCAGGACGTCTGAGGACCCAGACATCATGCAGCAGAAACAACTGTCTTTGTTGTGCACTGAGTTTGTGACCCAACCAATGGTTCTTTCATGGCACTAATGTTTGGGATGACTTGCTATGCAGCTGTAGTAATTGGAACAGATGGTTGTATTGTGCAAGCAGTTGACTAAATATGTCTGGAGTTCAGGAGAGAAATGTGGGCTGGAAATTTAGCCCTCAGAGTAAATTTAGCTGAAGCATTAAGAAGACTTGGGGTTATCCAGAGGAGTGTGTAGACTTGAAAGAAGGTTAATAATGTAGCCCTGAAGCATATGAACACCAAAGAGGCAGAAAAAGAACAAGAAACAAGAAAGAGACCAAAAAAAGGGCATCTGAAAAAGGAGCAAAATGAGGAGGGAGGTTTATTAAGGAAGGCAAAGGATGAGAATGCTTTATGAAATGCAGAGATTGACACTTTCAGATGCTGCAGAGAGAACACTGGAAATGCGACTGTGAGTTTAACAATAAACAGGTGGTGTAGTCCAGACCAGTTTCAGGAAGAAGTAAGGATGAAGGGCAGACCGAAGTGTGGTGAAGAATGTGTGCCTTGAATAGTAGGTGCTTAATAAATATTTGCTGAATAAATAAATCCGAGGTGGTGAAATAGAGACAAATCAGTTACAAATGGAAAAACAGAGGAACAGTTGGCAGAAATAGCCAAGGAGTCTTGGTGAGAATAGAGGGAAGAGGGAGAGAAGATATTTTAGCATTCGCAGGTGAAGCTGCAGTATATTTCTTTCTCCACAGCTGTCCCTTGCTGCCATTGGCCCACACCAGCATCTGGCATGGGACTTCTGCAGAGCCCACTGCACATACCCCACAGTTGCTTAGTTGCTCTGATGTTCCGGCCCCGGGATTTTTTTCACCACATCACAGCACTGCCTAGATGACAGTGACATGGGTGAGTTGCCAACACTTCTCAGAACATGCAAGTGTTTTGTTTAATAAGAGGGCAGGAATTGGGGGAAGGAGAGAGCAGTCAGCCAACTATAAAACATGGTCACAAACTGTGGACTTATATACAAGTGTCATGGAAAAAGTTAAGAACAACATATTCTATTCTGGCTGCACTTTCCTTCTTCCAAAAGCCTGTAACACCCTATAACTCAAATGTGTTTCCTAAATTTACCCAATCCAGTGCAAACATGCCACTTCCTTTGTGAGTATAGCAAAGGACTAGGAGTGTGGCAGGACACTTTCACACAATTTAATGTCGGATTTTTTTTTACTTAAAACTAAATTTAGAGCCAAACACATTGCTATTTTTAATTTTTATAGTTTCTGTTTTATATTATTAATTTAAGCTGGTTTTGAAGTATATTTGCCTGCCACAGAGTCTTGACAGGTGACTTAGGGATGAATTATGCCAAAAACTTGCTGTCTAGTAAGTGGAGATAATTCTTATCTGAATATACATTATACTACAGTATTAAAAGAATAATATTTTAATTCGGCTCCCATTCAGACTCACTGATTTTCGGTTGGACTGGTGTTTGTCCTGGGCTGGAGAAATTCTAAGTCAATGGAAAACTATGATTGCTTGAAGCAAGTTAGGAAAGTGAGTGAATTATGGATATTTTTCAAATCACATGCCTAAAAGGCTAACTTAGACTAACCAGGACAGCAAAAGTTCTTTTAAGATGATCATTAAAACTCCTGCCTTATATCTGCTTGCCAAATATTGCAAAGGGTTAGACTCCTCCAGGCTTTTTATATTCTATAGCAGTTTCATATGAGAAACAAAATTTTTATTAATAGCATAGATTCAATTTATTTTAAAGAAAAATTAGCCTTTGAGTCTTTTCCATGCCCTGGGACCTTATTTCCAGACGAAAGCCTGAAACTGCTGCCCTCTTATTATGCCATCGAAGCTAAGTAAAGAAACTGCCAAAAGCATGCTGTTTCTCCTGCCAAATCATCATGAGACAAAAATGTTTCCAAATTTTCTCTCCCCAACTTCCTGAATTTACTATTAACCAAAAGAACATAAAATTGCTTCAGAACACTTTTTCATCCTTAATGGGTATTAGTGTTCAAAAACCATATTTCTTCCTATATTGGCAATGGCCTTTTCAAGAGGAATGCTAAAGTCAAGTCTAGGAGTCATCAGAGTGGCCTCATCCACAGACGTTTTGGATCCAAGAATGGTCTCTGTATGATGGACTCCCAGTGAGATAGATTCCAGTCTGTGTCTGTAGCAATAAACTTTCAGGGTACCTCTGGTGAGGACCTTCTTCTGTCCTCAAGCTGTGTAATGGTTACATGTGTGTCACCTTGATTGGACCATGGGTTGTCAAAACATCATTTTGGGATTTGTCTGTAAGAATGTTTGTGGATCAGATTAGCATTTGAATCAACGTAAGTAAAGTACATTGTCCTCCTCATTGTAGATGGGCCTCATCCAATTCAGTGAAGGCCACATGGAGCAAAAAGCTGAGCAAGACAGGATTCACTCTCTCTGCCTGATGGTCAAGTTGGGACATTGCTCTTCTTCTGCCTTTGGACTCAGACTGAGACTGGAACTTGAACCATCTGGTTCTCAGGCCTTTATACTGCAGATCTTGGGAATTCTCAATCTCGTTAATCATGTTAGTCAATTCCTTTGAATGAATGAATGAATAAAATAAATAAGTAAATATGTATCTCCTATGTGTTTTGTTTTTCTGGAGAACCCTGACTGGTACAGGCCTTTTGTCATGCTTTTCCAAGTCCCAGTGTTCGGGCCACAACAAAAGATGGGAGTCACGGCAAAGCCAGCGTGATCCCACATCTCACACACAGCACTGAGTGGGGACTTCCCTCTAGTCGCTCAGATGGTTAAGATGGGGGAGGCTGTTATGTGGTAGCATTCCTATTTTCACTCCCCACTCCGATCTTCCTTGGGTTTTGATTTGAAGCTCATTTATAGGAAGCTCTTTGGTTAGAGAAAATAAAAATAAAGAAAAGATGACCAAAAATTGTTCTTCAGAGCATCATTTAGTTGACCATCTAGGTTCGATAGCCTAGTTTGCCACTTATTTAGTCTCTTTATTACTAATATGTCCAGCTTCTCACCTGCTTGCAGGTCATTTTAGTGCTAATTAGCAACTCAACTTGAAGAGGGTCATGGACACAGAAAGGAATGAAAGTTGAAGCAGTCGATGCTACTGTTTCCCTTCTCTCTGGTTTCATAGAAGTGAGCCTGAGGTTTAGACATTACACTTGGGTTTTCAATGACTTTTACTGAGGGGAAAAGAATGGAACATGATACACCTCAAAAGATCAGCTCCAATTTCTGTGCTCTCACAACTTAGGAGGCATTCATATCAGCCAGTTTGTTAAATTGGCAACTGGTAATTTTGCATATCCAAGAAGAGCTTGGGAAGGATACATTTTAAAAGTAGGACTCAGGCATTTAAATGTTTGCTTAAAACTTACTTGGGACAGATGAAATATTTACACAAGAACATTTAAATGAACTTAATAATGATTAGACTGACACAGAATGATATAGTCGAAGTAGACAAAGATACACATTTACTATATGATCTTGAATACATCATTTCACTGCTCTGGGCTGCAATTGCCCCAATGTCACATGAATAAAATGAAGAAATGCCTGTTTTTCAAACTATGTCATGGTGCCCTGCTATCTGTGGAGATGAGGATAATCTGAGTGGGCAGAGCTTCTAGTCCCTGCTCCAACTGGAGAAGCTCTATTGTAATTTACCTATGTGGGGGCGACTTCTCTCTCTAGTCCCCCCCCCCCAAGTGCCAGGGACGAAAGTGAATAATGGCCGAGACATGATGTGATCTGCTTGGGGAGGAGGAGTGGGTTGTGGCCAGTTTCTCAGGGGAGACAAGGGCCAGCAGTGGCCAGTCTCTCCAAGGAGAAAAAGGCCCCGAGCTCCCTGCTCCATAGCCTTTTATTGGGTTGTAATATGCAGGAATACAGGGTGGCAAGGATCAAACAGTAGATAACATTTCAAAGATATCCGAGGGCTTACTATGAGTCAGAGTCAGTGTCTGTCAGGAAAGGGGGTTGCAGAAACTTTGGGAGACATACTCATTTCCTCTCCGACCCTTATCATATGAATGAAAGCACTCTTAGCAGAGCAGATTTCACAGGTTTATCAGGAAGTCGTTATGATGCCAGCTTTTCCCCAAGACACTCTCTAGCAAGGCAAGGAGCTGCACTCTTCTCCATCAGGTATTCAGGCTTAAGGGGATTAGAGGCAGGAAGTGCTTCTCCCAGAGAACATGGGGACTCAGGCTATGTCAAAGCCGGGGGGTGGGGTGGGAAGTGAGAGTCCATTGTTATTTGTTGCAGCCCCCCCCCCCAGTCCTTCCATGAAGGCCTCCCAAGCGATCAAGTCTGGCTTAGGTTGCCCCTCACTGTGAGGGGTCTTACCCATCATTGACTTCCGACCAAGCTTTGGGGGCAGGGAGAGGAACTGAGGCAGTGTTTGCTATCAGAGACAGGCTTTGTCTCCTGTGGCTGGCACTCCAAAGGTCATCCATCGCCCTTAGCCACAAGGGGTACAGATACAATTCCTAAAACCAGGCAGAGAGGTCTACAACATACCTATATACACATGGAACTTTCATGCAATATTTCATTTGAAGAGATACTTTTCAGACAGATTGAAAATGGTGGCAGAGAAGATGGGAGTTACATTCACCATTTCCCAGGACCAAACTGGAATTGCAGCTAAAATATAGAACAATCAACCTGAATAACCAATAGAAGACTACCTGAATAAAAGTTTTATAATCAAGGATTTACAGAAGCCACATTGAGACTGCTAAGAAAGATGGAGAAAGGAAAAGGGTTGGCCGCACACCCACAGGAGGTGGCTGAGATTCCAGAGGGCTATCTCAGCTGCACAGGTCTCCCATGAGGAGCATGGAGTCTCAACCTCATACCAGGCTCCCCACCCAGCTGCACCAGAACTGGGGAGAGGGGCCCAGGTAACATTTGACTGTGGAAATCAGTGGGGTTTCTGTCCATCAGGGAGAAACAGGAGTCTCCTAGAAACCCAGGTGTGCTCTCAAAGAGCCAGTGAACAAAATCTTATTTGCAGCCACTAACCCTGTGCTTAGAGCAGATTAGAGTCAAGTGAGAAGAGACTTGGTTGTGTGAGTCCTGGGAGAAAGCTGAAGGGACAGCTGCCAAGGTCCCTGTGCTGATATCCTTTCCCATACTACCCTCAGGCCATCTTTCCTGAGTTGAGCATTCCCCTACATACAGCACCAGCCTGGGGGAATGCAATAGCCCAGCTCACTAACTGCCTGTCACCTTCCCTGCCAACTCATGCTCTGCAGATGAGTCAGCTGCCCAGGCTCATATTGTAGAGGTCTAGACAGACTCAGGGGGTGTCAGAGACTAAGTTGTGTGGCTTGGGGTGAGGGCCAGTCCCTCTCCCTCCTTCCAGCTTGCCTAGCTCCATCACCCCACAAGAGATTCACTAGCCCCACCCTCCAAACTCCTAATAGCCACACCCTTTGGAGCCCAGGCACTTGAAGAGTTCCAGGCAAAACATGAGAGAGACAGTTAGGTGGTTCTAGGACAGGAACCATTTTCCTTCACATGATGCCTGATCTCCACCCCCATTTCTACACTAGCTATCCTTTCACATTGCCAAGTCTTTGTTTGATCCTAATGAACTCTGAAGGCCTCACACTGACAACACCCTGACATCCTACACAAAGGTCTGTGGGCACCCAGGGGGTGTTTCTGAGTGGCCTCAGACCCAGCACTGGCATCAAGTTTAAATCTATGTAAGTCTGGTGAGTACCACTTAGCCCTACCTGGTAACTCATTGAGAACCTAGCTCATGCAACTTGAGTACCCCTAGAAACTCTTTCAGTGACTAGACTAATGGGCAGCCAGAGGCAAGAAGAAGCAGATTTAGGAGTGCTTTGGACCTTTTGCTAACCTGCCTCCAGGCTCAGTGCTGGTGGAATCCAGTCTTGATGCATAGGTTGGTCCTTCTCATGCACACCAAAACTCAGAAGAGGCAGCCACAAGCTGAGGATCACTTTGTAGCTCCAAACAGGTAGGATGGAGCCAGTCACAGGCAACATCTGACATTAACCTGCACCAGAGTCTGTCCTAAGAGGCTCTAGAACCAACACACCCAGTGGTGGACTTCAGACAATATCAGAGCAGTATCCAATTAGCTCTACAAGCAGAACATCCAAAAGGAGATCTCAGTAGGCATCAGACCCCGCTGAATCAAATTATTCTTCATGGGATCAGCACTTGCACAGCAGCCTATACACTGTGGTTGGGGTTGATCCTCACAGTCAGCCAGCCCTGAGGGTTGGCCTCATGCAGAGGCAGGCCAAGAGTAATCAAGGCTCAACTACAATAGGAGGGCTCACATAACTTAAACAAAATAAAAGACAGAGAAGGACACTACATAATGATACAGGGATCAGTCCAACAAAGGAATATAACTGTTAAACATTTATACACACAACATGGGAGCACTTAAATACAAATACAATTTTGATGGATTTTAATACTCTGTTGGCACCAATGGATAGATCTTCTAGAAAACCAATAAGGAAATAGTAGCTGTAAGTGACACACTAGAGAAAATGAATTTAATTGATGTTTTCAGAGCATTTACACTAACGCAGCAGAATATGCATTCTTTTCAAATGCACACTGGACATTTTCTAGGATAGAACACGTGTTAGGACATGAAACAAGTCTCAATAAATTTAAGAAGATTGAAATCATATCAAGCATCTTCTCTTACCATAATGGTGTGAAACTAGAAATCAATCTCAAGAAATAAACTCAAAATCACACAAACATATGGAGGCTAATAAACATGTTACAAAACAATGAATAAGTTAACAAAGAGATCAAGGAAGAAAACAAAAGATACCTTGAAACAATTGAAGATTAGAACACACCAACCCCAAATCTGTGAAACATTGCAAAAGCACTTTTAAGAAAGAATTCATAGCACCTCAAGAAATAAGAAAAACTTGAAATAAAAAATTTAATCTTACATTTGAAACAACTAGAAATAATGAAAAACAAATAAAGCCAAAAACTGAGTATAAGGGAGGAAATAATAAAGATTATGGCAGAGAAAAATGAAATAGATTATAAAAACAGTAGAAAAGATCAAGGAAACCAATAGCTGGTTCTTCAAAAAGATAAACAAGATTGATAACTTTTAACAGACATCAAGAAAAAAGAGAGAACTCAAATTAATAAAATCAGAAATTAAAGAAGAGAAGTAACAGCTAACAGTACAGAAATACAAAGGACTGAAAAAAAGGGAGGAAGATAGCGTCTGAGTAGGACAAAGGATTTCGCTTCCCTCCACACGCCAAAGAAAAATCGGGCTGATCTGCAGAGGAGCGCAGCAAATACCCAACAGGGACCCAGCATATAGGAAGGCAGGACCCCAGAAAGTATAGTGGACACTGAATGACCCGAGGTTGAGGAGAGGAGATGACCACAGATCAACAAGGTACAAGGGAACAGCGCAGAGGCTGCAGGCCCTCTGCCGAGTGGCGCCAGGGCCCTGGCCGGGTCACCCTGGTCTCTGAGAGCCGAGGGCGGGCAACAACAGCAACCCGGGGAAAGAGCTGGTCACCAGCACCCTCTCTAACCAGCAGGGCATGGATTGGAAAACACCAGGAGAGATTGCTTTGCCTGTAGTGGCAGAGAGAGGAGTGGGCATTGGGAAGCAAACCAGAGAGCTCTGATAACCCGTGGAGTCAGGCTGTGGTTGCTGGCTTGGGGAACTGAGCCACCCCGGCATTCTCAGTAGCCTGAGCCAGTGCTCCCACAGTCTCAGGGAGCTACAGGATACTGGCAGGGCCAGTAAGAGCTCCAGTCACGAGCTCCATCCCTACCCAGCTGGGCGCAGAGTGAGAAGCACTGGGAGTCAGGCTGTTGTTGCCAGTGTGGGGAACTGAGAGCAGGACTTCAGCCTGCGCTCCCACAGTCTCGGGGAGCTGCGGGCTACTGGAAGGGCGCCAGTTGCCAGCTCCATCCCTACCCAGCTGGGCACAGACTGAGAAGCACCGGGAGTGAGGCTGGGGCTGCTGCCTTGGAAGAATTGTGAGTTGCCCTGTGTGTGCAGCCACAGCACTGGGAAAGGTCCAAGCCCAAGCCTGCAAGACCAGGAAAGCCTGGCTGGGAGCATGCGCCCTCACGCCAGGACAGGGCCAGGAAGCCTGGGGAAAAACCTGCTCTCAGCGGGTCACGGGAGAGCAGCGCCAGTCTGGATCTTGGGAGGGCACTGGCGAGACCAGCTAAGTTCACCGAGAGGAGAGAAAGGCCACACTAAGAGCCCCTCAGGCTGCTGCAGCTAGTGAGACCAGAAGAAAAGGTTTGACCAGCTGGAAACCAACAAGAGGAGTAGGTGGAAGCTGAGAACACCAAGATACCTGAAGGAGACTGCGCCACTGCATTTCATAGGCATCCTACAACAGAAGTTCACACCATAAACCCAGGGAACCAGAACAGCTCACTTTAAGAAACTGAGGCCAACAAGAAGAGCAACACAAACAATAGGAAGACAAAGAAACAATCCCCACATGAAAGAAAAGGAGGAAGTCTCAGAAAGGATGTTAGATGAAATAGAGGCAAGCCAACTATCAGATACTGAATTCAAAGCACTGGTTATCAGAAAATTCAAAGAGCTTACAACGAGCTGCCAGAAACTACAGGGGAGCTACAATGAACTCTCTGCAAACTATACCAACATGAAAAAGGAAATAGAAACCATCAATAAATGCCAAGAGGAAATGAAGAATACAATTTCTGAACTGAAGAACACAGTAGAAGGTATGAAGAATAGAATGGATATGGCGGAAGATCGCATAAGAGATAGAAGACAGGATAGAAAGAATCTCCCAGAAGGCCCAAGTAACGGATAAGAGAATCAGAAAAAATGAGGAGAATTTAAGAGAAATGCAAGACAACATGAAATGTAATAATATCCGAATAATAGGAATACCAGAAGGAGAGGAAGAAGAACAAGGGATGGAAAACCTACTTGAAAAAGTAATAACGGAAAATTTTCCTAAGGTGAGGAGAGATAAAGTCACACGGATCCAGGAATCGCAGAGAGTCCCAATCAGGTGGAACCCAAAGAGGCCCACTGCAAGATACATCATCATTAAAATGGCAAACCTCCAAGACAAAGAGAAAAACATAAAGGCAGCAAGGGAGAAGAAGGAAGTAACATACAAGGGGGTCCCAATAAGGTTGGCTACTGACTTCTCAATGGAAACATTCCAAGCAAGAAGAGAATGGCAGGAAACATTCCAAGTAATGAGAAACAGAGGCCTACAACCAAGGCTGCTGTACCCAGAAAGGCTCTCAATCCAGATAGAAGGCCAAATAAAGAGCTTCCAAGACAAAAGAAGTCTAAAAGAATTCGCCTCCACCAAACCACCTCTACAAGAAATACTAAAAGGGCTGCTTTAAGGAAAGGAAGGAAAAGAGAGAGGGAGATAGAGAGGAACACAGGTACACAAATGGCAATGAATCAGTACCTTTCAATAATAACCTTAAACGTAAATGGATTAAATGCACCAATTAAGAGACAAAGAATAGCTGAATCGATAAGAAAGCATGACCCACAAATATGCTGCCTACAAAAGACCCACCTCAGGTCAAAAGACCAACACAGACTAAAAGTCAAAGGATGGAAACAATTTTTCCAAGCAAATGTACAAGAAAAAAAGCCGGGGTAGCAATTCTCCTATCAGACAAAATTGACTTCAAAAAAAGGGCCATAAAAATAGACCCAGAGGGTCACTTCCTAATCCCCAAGGGGAGAATCTATCAAGAAGACATTAACATCGTAAATAAATAAATAAATAAATAAATAAATATATATATATATGCACCCAACATAGGAGCACCCACATATATTTGAAAAATCTTCCAGGACTTCAAGAAAGATATTGGCAGCAACACAAGAATAGTGGGTGATTTTAACACCTCACTGTCTAAAATGGACAAATCTTCCAACCAAAATATCAACAAAGATATTGCAGCATTAAATGACACCCTAGATGAAATGGACCTAATTGATATATATAGAGCCCTCCATCCAAAAGAAGCTAAATACAAATTCTTTTCAAATGCACATGGAACATTTTCAAAGATGGACCACATGATAGAACACAAAACAAGTCTCAATAAATTCAGGAAAATAGAAATCATACCAAGCATTTTCTCTGATCACAAGGGATTGAAATTGGAAACCAACCCCACAGGAAAACACTCAAAACACCCAAAATCATGGAGACTGAATGGTAGGCTATTAAACAATGAATGGGTCAAGATTGAAATTAGGGAAGAAATCAGAAAGCTTCTGGAAACAAATGAAAATGAACTCACAACAACCCAAAACCTATGGGACACATCGAAGGCAGTCCTGAGAAGGAAGTTCATAGCAATACAGGCTTACCTAAAGAAGATAGAAACATTTCAAACAAACAACCTAACCCGACACCTGCAAGAACTCGAGGAACAACAACAAAGACAGCCCAGAGCAAGTAGAAGGAAGGAATAACCAAGATCAGAGCAGAACTAAATGACATAGAGACTAAAAGCACAATTCCAAGGATCAATGAATCCAGGAGTTGGTTTTTTGAAAAGATAAACAAAATAGAGAAACCTTTAAGTAGGCTCATCAAGAAAAGAAGAGAGAGGACCCAAATAAACAAAATGAGAAATGAAAGAGCAGAGATTACAACTGATACCACAGAAATAGAAAGGATTGTAAGAAATTACTTTGCTGAACTGTATGCCAATAAATTTGAAAACCTAGGTGAAATGGACAAATTTCTACCAAAATATAATCTTCCAAAACTTAGTGAAAAAGAAGCAGAAAATCTGAACAGGCCAATAACAGCAAATGAAATTGAAGAAGTAATCAAAAAACTCCCATCACACAAAAGCCCTGGACCAGATGATTTCACAGGAGAATTCTACAAAGCTTTTAAGGAAGAGCTAACCCCTGTTCTTCACAGACTATTCCAAAAAATCCAAAAGGAGGGAAAACTCCCCAACTCTTTTTATGAAGCCAGCATCACCCTAATTCCAAAGCCAGATAGAGACACAACAAAGAAAGAAAATTATAGGCCAGTATCACTGATGAACAGAGACACTAAAATCCTCAATAAAATATTAGCAAATCGCATCCAACAATACATCAAAAAGATCATACACCATGACCAAATGGGATTCATCCCAGGGATGCAAGGAAGGATCAATATATGCAAATCAATAAATGTAATACGCCACATAAACAAAAGCAAAGACGAAAACCACATGATCATATCAATAGATGCAGAAAAAGCTTTTGATAAGGTTCAACACCCATTTATGATAAAGATACTCAGAAAAATGGGAATAGAGAGAGCATTCCTCACTATAATAAAGGCCATATATGAGAGACCTACAGCCAACATCATACTCAATGGGCAAAAAGTAAAATCTTTTCCACTAAGATCAGGAACAAGACAAGGTCGTCCACTTTCACCACTTCTATTTAATATAGTATTGGAAGTTTTAGCCTCAGCGATTAGGGAAGAAAAGGAAATAGAAGGCATTCAAATCAGAAAGGAGGAAACAAAACTGTCATTGTTGGCAGATGACATGATAGTGTACATGTAAAATCCTATAGACTCTACCAATAAACTGCTCGACCTAATAAATGAATTTGGCAAAACAGTGGGATACAAAGTCAATATCCAGAAATCAAAGGCATTTTTGTATACTAAGAATGAATCAGCAGAAGGAGAAATCAAGAAAAAAATCCCATTCAATATAGCAAAAACAAAAATGAAATATCTGGGAATAAATCTAATGAAGGAGGTAAAAGACTTGTATGTAGAAAACTGCATAACACTGAAGAAAGAAATCAAGGAAGACACAAATAAATGGAAACATATACCGTGTTCATGGATTAGAAGAATTAACATCATCAAAATGTGTATACTACCCAAAGCAATTTACAGATTCAATGCAATACCTATTAAAGTACCAATGGCATATTTCACAGACATAGAACAAACACTTCAAAAATTTATATGAAACCATAAAAGACCCTGAATAGCAGCTACAATTTTGAGAAAGAAGAGTAAAGTAGGAGGGATCACAATACCTGATATCAAACTGTATTACAAGGCCACTGTAATCAAAACAGCCTGGTACTGGCACAAAAACAGGCACATAGACCAATGGAACAGAACAGAGAGCCCAGAAATAAACCCAACTCTCTACAGTCAATTAATATTCAACAAAGGGGGCAATAACATGAAATGGAGTAAAGACAGCCTTTTGAACAAATGGTGTTGGGGAAACTGGACAGCTACATGCAAAAAAATGAAACTTGAGCACTAACTTACACCATACACCAAAATAAATTCAAGATGGGTAAAAGACTTAAATATAAGCCGTGAAACCATTAAAGCCCTAGAGGAGAACATTGGCAGGAAAATCTCAGATATTCCATGCAGGAAGATTTTTACTGATATGTCCCCTAGAGCAAGGGATATAAAGGAAAGAATAAACAAATGGCATCTCATCAAAATTAAAAGCTTCTGCATGGCTAAGGAAAACAGTATTAAGATACAAAGAGAAGCAACAGCTCGGGAAAACATATTTGCCAATGATACCTCAGACAAAGGTTTAATCTCCAAAATATACAAAGAACTCACTCAACTCCACTCAAAGAAGACAAGCAACCCAATTAAAAAATGGGCAAGAGACTTGAACAGACATTTCTCCAAGGAGGACATACAGAGGATCCAGAGACACATGAAAAGATGCTCGATATCACTAGCTATCAGAGAGATGCAAATTAAAAACACAATGAAATACCACTAAACACCAGTCAGAATGGCTATGATAAACAAAGAAACAAACAACAAGTGCTGGATAGGTTGTGGGGAAAAGGGGACCCTAATTCACTGTTGGTGGGATTGCAGACTGGTACAACCACTATGGAAAACAGTATGGAATTTTCTAAGAAAACTAAAAATGGACGTGCCTTTTGACCCAACAATTCCACTATTAGGAGTATATCCTCAGAACCCTGAAACACCAATCCAAAAGAACCTATGCACCCCGATGTTCATAGCAGCACATTTCATGATAGCCAAGAGTTGGAAGCAACCTAGATGCCTATCGGTAAATGACTGAATCAAAAAACTATGGTACATTTACACAATGGAATTCTATGCTGCAGAAAGGAAGAAGGGACTACTACCCTTTGCAACATCATGGATGGAACTGGAAAGCATTATGCTGAGCGAAATAAGCCAGGAGGTGACAGACAAATACCATATGATACCACCGTTAAAAGGAATCTAAACAACAAAACAAACAAGCAAGCAAAATATGACCAAAGACAGGGAAAGACGGAAAAGACTGACAGGGTCCAGAGGTGAGAGGGGAGAGAATCATAGGGGAAAAGGGGATGGACTCACATGAACAAGTATAAAGGACACATGGACAATAACTAAGGGTGGGGGGCAGAAATGGGAGGGAGGCGGGGAGCATGGGGCAGGGGGCGGGCAGGGTTGGGAATATAGGACAGAAACCAATACTTGAAGAAGAATTAAATAAAAAATTATAAAAAAGGAAATATAAAGGACTATATGAAAATATTATGAACAAATATATGCCAACAAATTGGGCATTCTCAAAGAAAAGGATAATTTCTTAGAAATATACAATCTCTCTATACTGAATCAAGAAGAAACAGAAAATCTGGACTGACTAATTACAGCTAATGAAATCGAAACATTAATTGAAAAACTTCCAACAAACAAACATTGTGTACTGGCTAGCTTCACAGGTGAATTTTGCTGAACATTCAAAGAAGAGTACCTATCCTCAAACTGTTTCAAAAAATTTAAGAGTAGGGAAGATGCCCAAGCTCATTTTATGAGACTAGCATTATCCTAGTTCCAAATCCAGATAAAGACACTGCAGAGAAGCAAAATTATAGGCCAATATTCTTGATGAACAAAATGCAAAAATCCTCAACAAAATATTAGACAACTGAATTAAGCAATATGTTAAAAATATCATGTATCATGATTAAGTGATATTTATTCCTGGGATGCAGGATTGTTATAAAATTCAGAAATCAAATAAATATGAAACATCACATAAACAAAATGAAGGACAAAAATCATATGATCATATCAATAAATGCAGAAAAAGCAATTGCCATAATCCAGCACCCACTTTTGATAAAAACTCTTAGTAAAGTGAGAATAGAGGGTACATACCTCTACATAATAAAGGTTACATATGATAAACCCACAGCTAACATATACTCAGTGGGAAATATCAGGAACACACAAGGATATCCACTTTTACCACTCTTACGCAATGTAGTACTGGAAGTCGTAGTCACAGCAATCAGATATGAAGAAGAAATTTAAAAATCCAAACTGAAAAGGAAGAAGTAAAACTGTCATTATTTGCAGATGACATGATGCTGTATATAGAGAACCCTAAAGATTTCACCAAAAATTATTAGAACTAACAAATAAATTTAGTAAAATAAAAAGAAACCAAAAATTATACAGAAATTGTTTACACTTCTATAATGGACTATTAAAAAGGGAAAATAAAAAAACAACCCTATTTACAATTGCATCAGAAAAAAAATACTTAGGAATAAACTTCAACGAGAATGGAAAAGCCCTGTAATCAAAAAATTGTAGCACTAAAAATGAATTGAAGAAGACACAAATAAATAAAAACATATACCATGGTGTACTTTATTAAAATATTCATGAAACGCAAAGAAATCTATAGGTTTAACAATTCTTTTTTATTTCATTATTGTTCAAGTAGAGTTTTCAGTCTTTCACTCCCATCCCATCCCACCCCCCATGTGTCCCCCACCCCTCCACCTCCTCCTCTCCCCACTTTAGTTTTGTCCATGTGTCCTCCCTACATGTTCCTGTGAATCTGTCCCCTTTTCCTCTGAAATTCCATCCTCTCTCTCCTCTAGTCCCTGTGAGCCTGTTCTGTATTTCAGTGTCTTTGGTTATACTTTGCTTGCTTGTTTGCTTTCTTGTTTAGGTTCCTGTTAAAGGTGAGATCATATGGTATTTGTCTTTCACGGCCTGACTTTTTTCACTCAGCATAACGCTTCCCAGTTCCATCCATTCTGTTGCAAAGGATAGGAGCTCCTTCTTTCTTTCTGCTGCATAGAATTCCATTGTGTAAATGAACCATAGTTTTTTGGTCCATTCATTTACTGTTGGGCACCTAGGTTGCTTCCAACTCTTGGCTACTGTAAATTGTGTTGCTATGAGCATTGATGTGCATAGGTTCTTTTGGATTGGTGTTTCAGGGTTCTTAGGATATACTCCTAGCAGTGGAATTGCTGGGTCAAGGCATATTCATATTTAGTTTTCTGAGAAAATTCCAACTATGTCCTTTAGTGGTTGCACCAGTCTGCAATCCCACCAACAGTGGACCAGAGTCCCCTTTTCTCCACAACCTGTCCAACGTTTGTCGTTTGTTGCTTTGTTTATGATAGCCATTCTGAATGGTGTAAAGTGGAATCTCACTGTGGTTTTAATTTGTATCTCTCTGATAGCTAGCAATATTTAGCAAGTTTTCCTGTGCCTCTAGATCCTCTGTATGCCCTCCTTGGAGAAGCGTCTGTTCAAGTCCTTTGCCCACTTTTTAATTGGGTTACTTGTCTTCTTAGAGAGGAGTCAGTGAGTTCTTTGTATATTTTGAAGATTAAAACTTTGTGTGAGGTATCATTGGCAAATATGTTTTCCCATACAGTTGGTTATCTTTTTATCTTAATACTGTTTTCTTTAGTTATGCAGGAGCTTTTTAATTTTATGAGATCCCATTTGTTTATTTTTTCCTTTATGTCCCTTGCTCTAGGGGACATATCAGTGAAAATATTGCTGCATGAAATATCTGAGATTTTCTTGTCAAAGTTCTCCTCTAGGATTTTAATTGTGTCATGGCTTATATTTAAGTATTTTAATCACCTTGAATTTATTTTGGTGTATGGTGTAATTTGGTGCTCAAGTTTCATTTTTTTGCACAGCTCTGTCCAGTTCTCCCAACACCATTTGTTGAAGAGGCTATTTTTACTCCATTTCATGTCACTGCCCCCTTTGTCAAATATCAGTTGCTTCCAGAGACTTTGGTTTATTTCTTGGATCTCTGTTCTGTTCCATTGGTCCATGGGACTGTTTTTATGCCAGTACCAGACTGTTTTGATTACAGCGACCTTGTAATACAGTTTGGTATTGGGTATTGTGAACCCTCCTACTTTGTTCTTCTTTCTCAACATTGAAGCTGCTATTCTGGGTCTTTTATGGTTCCATATAAATTTTTGAAGTGTTTGTTCTATGTCTGTGAAATATGCCATTGGTACTTTAATAGGTATTGCATTGAATCTGTAAATTGCTTTGGGTAGTATGGACATTTTGATGATGTTAATTCTTCCCATCCATGAACACGGTATATGTTTCCCTTTGTTTGTGTCTTCCTTGATTTCTTTCTTCAGTGTTGTGTAGTTTTCTGCATACAGGTCTTTTACCTCCTTGGTTAGGTTTATTCCCAGATACTTTATTTTTGTTTTTGCTATATTGAATGGGATTTTTTTCTTGATTTCTGCTTCTGCTGTTTCATTGTTAGTATACAAAAATGCCTTTTATTTCTGAATGTTGATTTTGTATCCCGCTACAAATGAATTTGCCAAATTCATTTATCACACAGCAGTTTTTGGTAGAGTCTATAGGATCTTCCATATACACTATCATGTCATCTGCAAACAATGACAGTTTTGTATCCTCCTTTCCAATTTGGATGCCTTTTATTTTCTTTTCTTGTCTGATTGCTATGACTAAAACTTCCAATATTATATTGAATAGAAGTGGTGAAAGTGGACAAGTTTGTCTTGTTTCTGATCTTAGTGAAAAAGCTTTTTGTTTTTGCCCATTGACTATGATGTTGGCTGTAGGTCTCTCATATATGGCCTTTATTATATTGAGGAATGCTCCCTCTCTTCCACTTTGCTTAGTGTTTTTATCATGAATAGGTGTTGTACCTTATCAAAAGCTTTTTTCTGTATCTATCAATATGATCATGTGATTTTTGTCTTTACCTTTGCTTATGTCATGTATTACATTTACTGATTTGCAAATATCGAACCATCCTTGCATCCCTGGGATGAATCCCACTTGGTCATGGTGTATGATCTTTTTAATGTATTGTTGGTTGCAATTTGCCAATATTTTGTTGAGGATTTTAGCGTCTATGTTCATCAGCAATATTGGCCTGAAGTTTTCTTTGTTTGTTGTATCTTTATCTGGTTTTGGAATTAGGATGATGCTGGCTTCATAAAAAGATTTTGGGAGTCTTCCATCTTCTTGGGTTCTTTGGAATAGTCTGTGAAGAGCAGGCAGTGGCTCTTCCTTATATGCTTTGTGGAATTCTCCTGTGAAATCATCTGGTCCAGGGATTTTGTGTGTTGGGAGTTTTTTGATCACTGCTTCAATTTCATCTGCTGTTATTGTTCTGTTCAGGCTTTTTGCTTCTTTTTCATTGCGTTTTGGAAGATTATATTTTTCTAGCAATTTGTCCATTTCACCTAGGTTTTCAAATTTCTTGGCATACAGTTTTTCATAGTAATTTCTTACAATTCCTTCTTTTTTTGTGGTGTCAGTCATAATCTCTCCT
Source organism: Sturnira hondurensis (assembly GCF_014824575.4). NCBI lineage: Eukaryota > Metazoa > Chordata > Mammalia > Chiroptera > Phyllostomidae > Sturnira > Sturnira hondurensis. Next base: position 41,630 of record NW_028078844.1, on the reverse strand, counting down.
CTCTCATTTCTGATTTTGTTTATTTGGGTCCTCTCTCTTCTTTTCTTGATGAGCCTAGTTAATGGCTTGTCAATTTTTTTGGTCTTTTCAAAAAAACACTTTCTGGATTCATTGATCCTTAGAATTGTGCTTTTAGTCTTTATGTCATTCAGTTCTGCTCTAATCTTGGTTATATCCTTTCTTCTACTTGCTCTGGGCTGTCTTTGTTGTTGTTCCTCAAGTTCTTGTAGGTGTAGTGTTAGGTTTTCTGTTTGAAACGTTTCTATCTTTTTTTAGAGAAGCCTGTATTGCTATGAACTTCCCTCTCAGGACTGCCTTCAATGTGTCCCATAGGTTTTGGGTTGTTGTGAGTTCATTTTCATTTGTTTCCAGAAGCTTTCTGATTTCTTCCCTAATTTCAATCTTGACCCATTCATTGTTTAATAGTATGCCATTCAATCCCTGCGATTTTGGGTCTTTTGGGTTATTTCCTTTGTGGTTGGTTTCTAGTTTCAGTCCCTTCTGGCCTCAGAGAAAATGCTTGGTATGATTTCAGTTTTCTCGAGTTTGTTGAGACTTGTTCTGTGTCCTATCATGTGATCTATCTTTGAATATGTTCCATGTGCATTTGAAAAGAATGTGTATTTAGCTTCTTTTGGATGGAGGGCTCTATGTATATCAATTAGGCCCATTTCATCTAGGGTGTCATTTAATGCTGCAATATCTTTGTTGATATTTTGGTTGGAAGATTTGTCCATTTTAGACAGTGGGGTGTTAAAATAACCCACTATTATTGTGTTGCTGTCAATATCTTTCTTGAAGTCCTGGAAGATTTTTCAAATATATGTGGGTGCTCCTATGTTGGGTGCATATATATATATATATATATATATATATATATATATATATATTTACGATGTCAATGTCTTCTTGATAGATTCTCCCCTTGGGGATTAGGAAGTGACCCTCTGGGTCTATTTTTATGGCCCTTTTTTTGAAGTCTATTTTGTCTGATAGGAGAATTGCTACCCCGGCTTTTTTTCTTGTTCATTTGCTTGGAAAATTTGTTTCCATCCTTTGACTTTTAGTCTGTGTTGGTCTTTTGACCTGAGGTGGGTCTCTTGTAGGCAGCATAGTGAGGGTCATGCTTTCTTATCCATTCAGCTATTGTATGGCTTTTGATTGGAGCCCTTAATCCATTTACATTTAAGGTTATTATTGAAAGGTACTTATTCATTGCCATTTTTGTACCTGTTTTTCTCTGTGTCTCTCTCTTTTGCTTCCTTTCCTTAAAGCAGTTCTTTTAGAATTTCTTGTAGAGCTGGTTTGGTGGAGGCATATTCTTTTAGAATTTTTGTCTTGGAAGCTCTTTATTTGGCCTTCTATCTCGATTGAGAGCCTTTCTGGGTAAAGTAGACTTGGTTGCAGGTCTCTGGTTCTCATTACTTAGAATATTTCTTGCCATTGTCTTCTTGCTTGGAGTGTTTCCATTGAGAAGTCAGTAGATTCCCTGATTGGGGTTCCCTTGTATGTTACTTTCTTTTTCTCCCTTGCTGCCTTTAAGATTCTGTTTGTCTTGGAACTTTGCCAATTTAATGATGAACCAAATAATTTTTAAAATAATTTGTAATTCCATTTGACATACTATTATACTAGTTTTGGGTGTATAACATAGTGATTATGCATTTACATAACTTACAAAGTAATCACCTTGATAACTATTGAATATTATCCATCTGACACCATACATAGTTATTACAATATTATTGACTACATTCCCTGTGCTGCGTTTTACATCACCATGACTATGTTGTAACTACCACTTTATGCTTCTGATCCCTGCTTTTAGGGAAGCAAGGGCTCAAATGCAAGGTCGTACCCCCAACCCTACTAGAAGCACAGTGAGGTCTCCAAGCAGCCCAGTTTGCAGGGGCAAAGCCAGAGAGCAAGGGCTTGGGAGCAAGGGCTTGGGGGCACAACCCAAGGGGGCTCACACCCTAGGCTCCTGAGCTCAGGAGGAGGAAAAGGAAGAGGCCATGGCCTCAGTGCCCTCCGCCAAGGACAGAAACCTACTGATAGAGCGTTCTGGCACCAAGGAAGAAGAGCTGACACTTACCATGGAGTGGAAGATGGGGCTGGGTGGGGAAGGGTAGCATCAGTGTCACTGGCTGCAAGGGCTCCACCCCCTTAAACAGTGACTATGAAGGCACAGTCATCTCTCAGGAGTGTCAGGAAGACCCCTGTAGGCCGGGTTGGAATCCCTGTGGTCCAACATCATGGCCTTGCAGAATATCAAGCACGACCAGGTAGAAGAGGTGCTGCAGGGGCAGGCAGTGAGCCGAAGTGGCCTTGCTGGGAGTCCACAGAACATGGTCACCATGAGGCCTCTGAGGTTCCAGGGTGACTACACCCCTGGGGAGCAGGGGTCTAGTGGCTTTATCCTACCCCTGCCAAACCTGGAGGTCGAGAAGCAGCTCTTAGGCCTCGAGGGTCCTCTGGGCGCGACCTTTGCCCCAGAACCTTGGCAAACACTCTCATTCCTTGAGCTCATCCCCCGCCCCCCAACTGGGAGTTCCCAGTGTATCCTAGCAACAGGCCCAACAATTGGCTCTTGGCTTTCAACAGTGTTGTTGGCTAGTGAAGGAGCTTGCTGATATCCGGCTATTTTTTTGTGGACTCACCTCACCAAAACGCCCAAATGGGTACTTACCTGGGCAGACTCTGCCCTCACCCCGAACCCTGGGTACCAGGAGGCCAGCGTGGTGCTCACCCCGCCCACCAGCTGGTCCCACAGCGGCACCCAGTTGTCCATTCTCCTCCATGCTGCCTTAAGTACCTGCGGATTTGGCAGCCATGGCCTATTGTAGCACTCCTGAGACTGTGTTTGAGGATCCCCTGGGCCCTGGGCCTTTTCCTGGGGATCCTTATCGCCTTCTGCAGGGGTCGCCATCAGAGGGCCTGGGGACAAAGGAGAGTGATACGTGAGCAGGAGCAGGACTCCAGAGTCCTAGAAAGGGAGGCCCATCAGGAAACGGGCCCAGAAGACCAAAGCCACCAGAAACCCCAGGCCTCTCTTTGGAGCTCCTGCTACAAACGGAACGCGATAACAAGTTCCTACAGCTCCACTCGAGGCTTCCCTCCAGTGGAGAGGAGGAGGCAGCCTGCCACTTGCCACCCGAGGCTGCCGCAGAGGATCACCAAGACCGTGAGCCAGCAGGGCCCTCAGGCTCCCTCCTCCAGTTGCGTGTTATCTCAGGGGAAGAGCCAGCCTTACAGTGGCCCAGGTGACATCCGCGGTCAGAGACCATCCTTCTCCAGTTGCCAGTCATCTCAGAGGAAGAGCCAGACTGACCATGGCCCAGGTGACATCCTTGGTCAGAGACCATCCTTCTCCAGTTGCCAGTCACCTCAGAGGAAGAGCCAGCCTTACAGTGGCCCAGGTGACATCCACGGTCAGAGACCATCCTCCTCGAGTTTCCCGTCATCTCAGAGGAAGAGCCAGACTGACCATGGCCCAGGAGACACCCCCAGCCAGAGACCATCCTGCTCCAGTTTCCCATTACCTCAGAGGAAGAGGCAGCCTGACCGTGGCCCAGGAGACACCCCCGGTCAGAGACCATCCTGCTCTAGATTCCCATTATCTCAGAGGAAGAGGCAACCTGACCGTGGCCCAGGTGACACCCGCGGTAAGAGACCATCCTCAAGGAGCCACTCACCTTCCTGTGACAAGCCCCGAAAGCGGAAGTTTCCTCTGCTGCCACAGAGGCGAGGGGCCCCCCTGGGACTGCCACCAGCACCTGAGCTGGGTTACAGAGTCACACCTGAAGACTTGGATGCGGAGAAGAGGGCACTTTGGCAGCGTATCAGCAGCGCTCTGCAAGGTGACCCAGAGGCCATCTCGGGCCGTGGCGCTCCAGAGCCTCTGAGGTCCTCCCCGCAGCCTGCCTCAGGGATTGCTCCCGCTCCTATTACCAGAACCGCTTGGTCCACCAGCCTGCCAGTCACCTTCGCAGGCAGCGCTGGCCCCTCAGGCTGCACACCCAAAGCCATGGCCCCCAAGCCTGCCTTGGACTCGGACGTCACCCCGATGGACACCACCCCAGCTGACACAACACCAATGGACCCAACCCCTATGGACACGACCCCAGCTGACACCACATCAATGGATCCAACGCCTATGGACACGACCCCAGTAGACACAACATCAATGGACCCGACTCCTATGGACACGACGCCACCTTCCTACGCTCATTCCTCGGGGGCTCCTCGGGTCTCCAGAGGTGGAAAACAGGCAGCTGCGACCCCAGCCCAGGCCCCAACCTCTACTCCAGGCCAGCCAGGCCTGAGTACCACCACACAGGCCACCTTGGGCACACAGCCCGGCACACTGCCCGGCACACAGGCTAGCACACAGGCCAGCACCGGGTCAGCCAATGCTGCCCTTGGTCCCTCTGGCTCAGCCACTCAGAGCTTTGGGGGCAGCTGGGGCCGGAACTCCCGGAAGCGCACTTTTCGACGCACCCTCGTAGCGACCGGAGGTCCCCACCCTCAGAACAACCCTGTGCTTGGGGGCACCACTGCCCCCATGTTAACTCCCATCCTAGGAGGTGCACCCAAGCACAGCGCCCACCCTTCCAGCAAAGCGCTGGGCGCCACCAGCAAGGTGCCATCCAGTGGGGTTTACTTCGCAGCCTCCAACCCCAGCTACCTTGCCACTGCTATGGGCACCTCTAGAGCTGGTAGGACCACCGGCCTACCAATCACTTGGGCAGTGGGTGCAGGCCCCTCAACGAGCAAGTCCTCAGGCTTAGCTCCCAAGCCTGCTTCCCACACAGATGTCACCCCCATGGACACCACCCCACCTAAATAGCTTCCTCAGAGGGGCTCCTCTCTGTGTCTAGCAGAAAAACCTTGCAGTTGGGGCCCCACCATGGCTTTGCCAGAATACCTTTGGGTCATCAACCCAAAAGAAGGAAGAATTCTCCTACTGGAGAAGGAAGAATTCTGTTTGAGCCCCAGTGCAGGGCCTTTTTTCTGCTAGGTGTCAGCCAAGAACATCATGAAACCCAGGACAGATCACAGCACAGGCTTTGTTCAGTGGCCAGAGAGTGGTGAAGAGGGAACTGATAGGAACTCTCCAATCTACTTCTTGTTTCTCTGGGGTCCAAGAGGTTGTACTGTCTATAACAGGAGGTTGGAGATGAAGGGGTGGTCCAGGCAAATGTGAAGGAGGAATCTTGGTCTCTTTGCAGACCAGAGGAAGCTGGCAACTACAGAAACACAAGGAGGCAGAACTGGTAAGATCTGAAGCAGTGGGATGGCCTGCTTGCTCCTCTCCCATTATGTAACACAGCTGTGACTTGAAGAGACCAGGCAGGACAGCATAGTCTCACAGGTGCTGATGCCAAAGCTGCAGCCTGTGTTTGCTGTCTGAGCCAGGGCCCCTCCTCCCCTGAGCTCCCCCTCAGCTTGACAGACCCCTCCCCTCTTTATCACTGCACAGGTGCTTCTGCCTGGGCTGCAGAGCCCCCCAGGGAAGCAGGGGCACAGTTACTTGTGTAGAACTGATACTGTAGAAGAACTTAGAATAGTTTATTCAGATTCAGTCATGTTTAAACTGTAGTGTGTTGCTGTGAATTGTTTAGTTGTAGTCCATTGTATGGATATATGGCGGTTTGTTTATTCACATGCCATGAAAGATGTGATGATTTTCAAAATGGTTGTTTATGCTAACTATTCTAATAGGTGAACATTGGTATTTCATTTGGGACATTAATTTATAGTTTCTGAATAACTAATGAGAATTTTCTGATATGCTTATTACCATCCACATATTTTCTTTGGGGCAGAATCTTCAGATCCCTATCTCACTTTAAAAATGCAGTCATCTGAGATTTTTAATTTAAAGTTTTGTTACATATTCTGGGCACGTCGAAAGTGTGAGTCCTCTGATTTGTCCTTTTTAATCTCTGCTTTGGCAATTTGGGGGCTCCTTGCAATTCCATTGTGATTTTGATGACCAGTTTTTGTATACATGTAAGAAGTTTAATGAAATTTTATTGAAATTGCATTGAATATGTACTCATTGAGACAGAATTGACATCTCAATCATTTGTGTTGTCATCCATGAACACAGGATGTCATTCTCTTTATTTAGACATTTTAAATTTCTTTCACCCATTCTTCATAGTTTGCAATGTGCAAGTCTTTCACATCCTTGCTCAGGTTTGTTTCTGAGTACTTTGTTCTTTTAGATGCTATTGAGAATGAAATTGAGTTTTAATTTTCCTAATGGATGTTGTTGCTGGTGTTGAGAAACACAACTGCTTTTTGTGTTTTGATCTTATGGCCTGCATATTTACTCAATGTGTTTGTCGTTACCACTAGTCAATTCATGGTGGAACCTCTGAGAGGTAATTTATATATGGAATCATGCCGCCTGTGATATAGTTGACTTCTTCCTTTCAGATTTAGATGACTTTTCATTTCTTTTTCTTGTCTAGTTGCTCTGGCTAGAAGTTTAGTATAGTATTGAATAGCAGTGATGAAAATAGGCATCCTTTTGCTCCTGATCCCAGTGGGAAATATTTCAGTCTTTCAACATTGATTATGTGGTTCTCTGTGGAGTTTTCATCAGTTCCCTCTATTACATTGAGGAGGTTTCTGTCTACTCATGTTTTTCTTTGTTTTCGTCATGGAAGACCATTAGATTTTGTTAAGTGCCTTTTCTGTATTAATTGTGGTGATCAATAATTAAGTTCATTTCATTAATGTTTATTTTATGGAGTGATTTTCTTGTATTGACCTCTTCTTGCATTCGTGGGATAAATCCTACTTGCTCGAGGTATATAATCCTTTCTCTATGCTTCAGATTGAGTTTCTTAGTATTTTGTTGAGACGTTTTTTTATCTATATTCATAAAAGGTATTGGATGTTATCTTTTTCCTGTGGTGTCTTTGTCTGGTCTTGGAATAAGAGAAATGCCTGTCTCATCAAATGAGTAAGAAGTGTCCCCTTCTATTAGGTTTTGGAAGAGTTGAGAAATATTGGCGTTAATTCTTTTTCATGTTTGAAAGTGTTCTTCAACTCTTTTTTTATCTTCACTTGATGATAGTTTTTTATTGCTTTATGGGGACAGAAGAGAAGGTGGAGAGAGAGGCATTGATTGGTGGACATCCTATATGTGCTGTGACCAGGGAATGAACTCACAACTTAGGTATGAGCCCTGACCAGGAATCAAACCCCAAACATTTCAGGTTGCAGTAACTTACTGTGAGAATATTACTAGGGTAATGTTATTTTTTTAATTTAAAGTATTTTATTGTTGTCTAATTATAGTTGTCTGTATTTTCTCCCCACCCTTCACCACTTCCTCCAAACCCACCTCACTCCCTTGCTTCCACCTCCCGCCTTGGTTTTGTCCATGTGTCCTTTATAGTAGTTCCTGAAAACCCTTCTTCCCACTGTCCCCTCCTCTCTCCCCTCTGGCTATTGTTAGATTGTCCTTAATTTCATTGACTCTGGTTATATTTTGTTTGCTTTTTTCTTTTGTTGATTATGTTCCAGCTAAAGGTGAGATTATATGGTGTTTGTCCCTCACTGCCTGGCTTATTTCACTTAGCATAATTCTCTCCAGATCCATCCATGCTGTCTCAAAGGCTATAAGCTCCTTCTTTCTCTCTGTTGTGTAAAATTCCATTGTGTAAATGTACCATAATTATTTGATCCACTCATTTGCTGATGGGCACTTAGGTTGCTTCCAGCACTTGGCTATTGTAAATTGTTCTGCTATGAACTTTGGGGTACATAGGTTCTTTTGCATTGGTGTTTTGGAGATCTTAGGGTATAATCCCAGCAGCGGAATTGCTGGGTCAGAAGGTAGTTTCATTTTTAGTTTTCTGAGGAAAGTCTATACTGTTTTTCACAGTGGCTGCACCAGCCTACATTCCCAGCAACATTACACTAGGGTTCCCTTGTCTCCACATTTTCTGCAACACTTGTTTGTTGATTTGTTTATGTTGCCCATTCTGACAGGTGTGAGATGGTATCTCATTGTGGTTTTAATTTGCATCTCTCTGATGGCTAGTAATGCTGAGCATCTTTTCATGTGTCTCTGGGCCTCTGTATGTCTTCCTTGGAGAAGTATCTGTTCAAGTCTTTTGCCCATTTTTTAATTGTGTTTCTTGTCTTCCTGGAGTAGTGTTGTGTGAGTTCTTTATATATTTTGGAGATCAAGCCCTTGTCCAAGGTGTCATTGGCAAATGTGTTTTCCTATATGGTTGGCTCTCTTTTCATTTTGATGCTGTTTTCTTTAGCCATGCCGAAGCTTTCTAATTGGTTGAGGTCCCATTCGTTTATACTTTCCTTTATGTCCCTTGTGTTAGGGGACATATCTGTGAAGATGTTGTTGCATGGAAGTCTGAGATATTCCTGCCCATGTTTTCCTCTAGGACTTTTATGGTGTTGTGACTTTTATTTAAGTCTTTTATGCACCTTGTATTTATTTTTGTGTATGGCGTAAGTTGGGGGATTGAATTTCATTTTTTTTTTGCATGTCGCTGTCCAGATCTCCCAACACCATTTGTTGAGGAGCTATTTTTGCTTCATTTTATTCCTCTTCCCCCTTTGTTAAATATTAATTGACTGTAGAGACATGGGTTTATTCCTGGGCTCTCCATTTTGTTCTATTGGTCTATTTGCCTGTTTTATGCCAGTACCAGGCTGTTTTAATTACAATGGTCTTGTAATACAGTTTGATATCAGGTATTGTGATCCCTCTGGCTTTCTTCTTCTTTCTCAGAATTGCTATTCAGGATCATTTTTGGTTCCATATAAATTTCTGAAATGTTTGTTCTATATCTGTGAAATTTGACATGGGTACTTTAATAGGGATTGAAATGAATCTGTTAATTGCTTTGGGTTGTATGGCCATTTTGATGATTTAATTCTTCCAATCCATGAGCACGATACATGCTTCCCTTGGTCTGTGTCTTCTTTAATTTCTTTCTGCAGTGTTGTATAGTTTTCTGAGTATAGGTCTTTTACCTCATTGGTTAAGTTTATACCTAGGTTTTTTATTTTTCTTGTTTCTATGTCAAATGGAAATTCTTTCCTGATTTCTGCTTCTGATGTTTTACTGTTGCCTTTGATATCTTTTTGTATTGACTTTGTAACCAGAGGTCTTACCACATTCATTTCTTAGGTCAAGTAGTTTTTTTGTGAAGTCTATAGGATTTTCTATGTTCACTATCATGTGTTCTGAAAATAGTGACAGTTTTGTTTCTTCCTTCCCCATGTGGATGCTTTTTATTCCTTTTTCTTGTCTGTTTGCTGTAACTAGGACTTTCAGTACTATGTTGAATAGGAGTGGTGAAAGTGGGCATCCTTGTCTTGTTCCTGATCTTAAAGTAACATTTTCTAAAGTAACTCACTTTAGAAAAATGCCTTCACGTTATTGTTGGCACACTTATACCCCTTTGTGGACGATCAGACGGAGGTTCAGGAACAGGTGATTTTGTAAATCATCTCTAAAAAATACTTGAAATATTTGTGTTCTGTGTTCTTGGGAAGAGCCAAGTGTTTAATGTATCATTGGTCTAATTCAGAAATGTGAAAATATTTCTTGAAAAATGATGCAAAATCTTTCTCAATATTTTAATTATTGTAAACATTTAATTATGGAACACCTTGGAATTGTGATCTAATAAGTGACCTGATAGCCTCTGTCATTCTCATGAAGTGCTGAGGTATCAAAACTGTAGATAGCAGTTGGCACCACTATGATACTAGGATGGTGTGTGAGATGGCACTTCAATTAAGTGTTTCAGTAATACTGGCATTTTTAAAGCTTGGTGCCCAACCTGTAGAAGCCCACTGTACTCACAACTGAGGTATGTGCCCTGATTGGGAATCAAACCCATGACCACTTGCTGTACAGGACAGCACTCTTACCTACCAAGCAACTCGGCCAGTGGTCCTCTATTGGTAGTTATATTTTCTTTATTTTGCTGACTTTGGGTTCCTTTTGGTTTCCTTTCTGTAGTTCTTTAAGACACTATATTACATTGTTTACTTGGGATTTCTTGATTTTTGATGTAAGCCTGATGCAGACACCTGCTTGCAGTGTCCACTTCATTATGGATGAAATGAGACATTCATACAGACTATCAAGTCCTGTGGAGGCAAAGGGACAGCATAGCTTTTCTCCCAAGGGGAGCAGAAAGTCTCAGCCCTTGCTCCAATGAGCTTTTATTGTCTTACTGGGCACATTACATGAAGGTCCTCATTAACTATGCACAGCTTCCCATTAGGTGGTTATCTTATACAGGAAACAAAGGAGAGGATTCCAGTAACCACATCACAGAAGAGGAATATTTGCAAATGAAAAGGGCAAAAGTGGTTAGACTGCTTACAGTGGTCCTAAGAAGGTTTAGCATGCATTTTAGAAAGTTACTTCACAGTAAATGTTTGCCACTGGGGGCTGGGCCCATGCCACACAGAATGGTCTCCTACATAAGCCTACCTATAGTGATATAAACTCTCTTACTACCGCTTCCTCTACACCTCCAAAGATTTGATATGATCTCACATCCAGAAGGAATCTAATGAACCAAATTAAGTAAGAAGCAAAATAGAACAAGAAACATGGAAACAGGGAACAGACTGACAGCTTCCAGAAGAAAGGGTGGAAAGAGAGTGGTGGAGAGAAGGGGAGGGATTAGTCACAGAACACATCAGAGTGACTCAGGGACAGGGACAACTGTGTCGGGATGGGCTGTGAAGTGAGGGTGTGGATTGGAAGAGGAAGGGAAAACAGGAAAAACTGGCACAACTATAGTAGAATAAACAAGAATCTTACAAAATAAACCAGCCTACAGTGGTCATTTTCAAGAAAATTGTTTTGGAATCAAAGTTTCAATATGATATATTGCTGTTCTCTTTTGTTTTTATATATATTTTGACCTCACCTTTTCTGTCTTCTTTGACCCAGCTGGTTTTCAGTAGCTGGTTGTTTACTCTCCACACATTTGTGGTGTTTTCCATTCTTCTTGCAGTTGATTTCTGATTTCAAACCTTCTTGTTAGAGGATATGCTTGTTATCACTTTTTATTGTTAAAGTGCTAATGATTTCAAATTTTTCCCAAAGATTTTGTATCAGCTTCCTGGTCAGATCATTTTAATATGTAAGCCCATGGTAAACAAAAGTGCCATTTCCATTGTAGTTTAATGTTTTCCAAACTTCTCCTAGGTAACCCACAAGATGGCACAATGGTGATGCTCCAGGTCAGCTGGTGGCCATCATCCAAGATGACGTCCACTCACACTGTAAAAAGGGAAGTTGTAGCTACATTCCTTGTCTGAATGACTGTGATTTCTGAGTGTTTTGTGTGCACACACATGCATTTTTGGTATGTGTGAGTTTTTGCTGAAGAGAGTGTTTAAGGTTTGTGGTCCTTAAGGTTTGTGGTCCTTATGTATATATTGCCTTTGAAATTGTAAGTTTTTAAAGACTGTTGATACTCTTATACTGTGTTTAAACTCTTACCCTTATTATGTATATTCAGTGACTAAATAATGTATCCTGTGAATAAAAAAATATAAGAAAAAGTATTGCCCACATGGATGAAATATAATGGAAATAATACAGTATTCTGTAGCTCCTTCAATTTATGAAATATATTTGAGAAACACAACTCTGGAAAAATGACAGAGTGGCATTATTATTTGGAAATTAGGAAATTTATGTTCCTTGTATGATCTCTTAGTTGTAACTCTACTGAAATATAAATTCAACATGTAAGTGTTTTTGGAAGGTGCTTGGGAGAAGTGAGCCCTGTAGATTTCTTTAAGATAGCTATACAACCTAATAAAGATTTGTCTTACTCCAAGACCTTTGAGGTAGGTGAAGATAAGAACTTCAGTGCTCCCTCCTAATTCTGACCTATCTGAATAGTAACACACTGGTAGAAGATTGGTGAGTGCTTAATGAGACTTTATTTATGAGGACAGTTGCTTAATCTGACATTTAATGAGAATGATACTTCACATAAATAAACTTTTCCAATAACATTAAAGCTTTCTCTTTTAAGTTGCCATTCTTTTCTTTCAAGTATTTTAATGAAAATTGTTGTTTTTTCCTTAGATCACAAAATTACTGAAACCCTGTTATGCACCAGGCATTTGATATGGTGAGTATACTAGACATTTGATACTGTCTAGTATAATGACTAGGCATTTGATAATGGTGAGTATACTAGACCAGGCCCATGTGAAATTCTGGGGAGAGTAGACTAGACAAACTGATAATAAGAAAATTGGAAGGTGCTTCCACATAGGCCATTAAGATGGGGGATGCAAACTGGGATATTTGGGGCTTTTATCAAAATCAACCATGCCACTTTTTTCTGCTAGAGTCTTGGTGCTTTTCAGATTAGTCTAAAGCAGGAATTTCGTAACTGAAATTCTTGATCAGCTCAGTTTTCTTTTATCCATTTATTCTCTGGAAAATAAAAGCACAATAGATATTAGAATAATGTCAGCTTGCTGCTTGCGTGATTATTTTTTCTCTCTTTCTCTACCCCCCTTCCCATTTATCTGTCTGTTGATTTATTGATTTTTGGTATATTAGAGAACCTCATCACCATTTGGGTGATAGACCAAGAAGATGGTCCAGTTTCATATTTTTTCTGTATGCATCTGTCCAATATTCCCAAAAGCAGTTATTGTCTCATTCTCGGTATTGAAGGGAACACTTGTAGTTTTTTGCCTACAAAACTACAGTATGATCCTGGCAGTGGGTTTGTCATAAGTTGCCTTCATTATACTTAGGTATGTTCCCTCTGTTCCTACTTTGCTGAGATTTTTTTCTCATAAAATGGGTGCTGGATTGTATAAAATGCTTGTTCTCCATCTATTGATATGATCATATGGTTTTAGTCCATTGTTTTGTTTATGTGGTGGATCAGATTTATTGATTTGTGAATGTCATACCTACCTTGCATTCCTGGAATAGTTCTCACTGGATCATGGTGTATGATCTTGCTCCTGTGTGGCTGTCTTCAGTTTGCCAATGTTTCTTTGATGATTTTTAGTGTCTGTTTATCAGGGGCATTGGCCCATACTTTTCTTTTTTGTAGTGCCTTTATCAAGTTTTGGAAAGAGAATAATGAAGGCCTGGAAAATGAGTTTAGTAGCCTCCCTCCACTTAAATTTTTTGAGATAGTTTGAGAAGCAGAGGTATTACTTCCTTCCAGAATGTTTGATCAAGTTTGTCTGTGAAGTTACCTAGCCCAGTACTTTTGTTTATTGGGAATTTTCTGATCACTGCTTCAATTTCACTAGGTCTAATCTATCTATTTAGTTCCCCTGATTCTTCTTGGTTTAGTTTCTATGGATTTTGTTGAGATACTTATTCATTTCATCTAGGTCATCCAGTTTATTACAATATAGTTTTTTCTAATACTTTTTTACAATTATTTGTATTTTTGGGTTTCCTGATGAGTCTGGTTAAAAGATTGTCAATAGTATTTTTTCAGAGAAACAGCTTTGGGTTCATCAATCTTTTATGTTATTATTCAGAATCTATGTGTTTCTTTCTTGTATTATTCCTTCCTTGTACTCACATTGGACTTTGTTTTTCTTTTCAGATTCCTTGAAGTGTAGATTGTTTATTGGAGCTTATTCAGGGGTTTTGTTTTTCTTTTTTGAGATAGGCTTGCTATTCTGTGAATTTCCATCTTGAGATTGCTTTTCCAGTGTCCTTAGATTTTGGATTTTTGTGGTCTCATTTTCACTTGCTACAAGGTGCCTATTCATTGCTTCCTTGATCTCATTGTTGACTTACTGATTGTTTTTTAATATATATTTTATTGATTATGCCATTATAGTTGTTCTCTTCCCCCCTTCATTCCCCACCACCTGCACACTCCCTTCCCCACCATTCTCCCCACTTAGTTTATGACCACATGTCTCGAGTTCTTTAGATTCTATATTTCTCCTACTATTCTTGCCCTCCCCCTAGCTATTTTCTACCTACTGTCTATGCTATTTTCTGTACCTTCTCCCCCCTTCTCCTCCTCCCACTCCCCTGTTGCTAACCCTCCATGTGTTCTTCATTTCTATGGTTCCACTCCTGATCTAGCTGTCCTCTTGGTTTGCTTTTGTTTTAGGTGTGGTTGTTAATAACTGTGTGTTTGCTGTCCTTTCACTGTTAATATTTTTCATCTTCTTTTTCTTATATAAGTCCCTTTAGCATTTCATATAATAAGGGCTTGGTGATGATGAACTCCTTGAACTTGACCTTATCTGAGAAGCACTTTATCTGTCCTTCCATTCTAAATGAAAGTTTTGCTGGATAAAGCAATCTTGGCTGTAGGTCTTTGGATTTCATGACTTGGAATACTTCTTTCCAGCCCCTTCTTGCCTGTAAGGTCTCTTTTGAGAAATCCGCTGACAGTCTGATGGGTACTCCTTTGTAGGTGACTGTCCCCTTATCCCTTGCTGCTTCTAGGATTCTCTCCTTCATTTTGGTCTTGGCTAATGTAATTATGATGTGCCTTGGTGTGTTCCTTCTTGGGTCCAACTTCTTTGGCACTCTCTGAGCTTCCTGGATTTCCTGGAAGTCTATTTCCTTTGCCAGACTGGGGAAGTTCTCCTTTATTATTTGTTCAAATAAGTTTTCCACTCGTGGCTGTTTCTTTCCCCCTTCTGGTACCCCTATAATCCGGATGTTGGAACGTTTAAAGATGTCCTGGAGGTTCCTAAGCCTCTCCTCATTTTTTTGAATTCTCATTTCTTCATTCCTTTCTGGTGGGATGTTTTGTTCTTCCTTCTGGTCCATTCCATTGATTTGAGTCCCAGTTTCCTTTCCATCACTATTGGTTTCCTGTGCATCTCCCTTCATTTCAATTAGTTTAGCCTTCATATGTTCCTCTAATTTGTGACTATAATCAACCAGTTCTGTGAGCATCCTGATGACCAGTGTTTTGAACTATGCATCTGAGAGGCTGGCAATCTCTCGGTCACTTAGAGTTATGGGCTCTGGGGCTTTGAGTTCTTCTTGAGCCATCTTTTGAACTGTTCGTGCCTGTTAGGTAGCAGGATCAGAGCCCTAGGTGTTCACCAGAGCAGGGCAACTCAGTCGCTGGGTTGTGATGCTGTATGTGGGGGCAGGGTCAAAGAGAAGCAATGGAAGTCCTGTCTGCTGCCTCCCGCAGCTGCCGCCGCCACCGCTGCCACCGCAGGTGCTGCAGCTGCTGCAGCTGCCACTGTCTCCGGGGCCCACGCATTTTGTCCCACTGCATGCGAGTGTGCCACTGCCATCAGCCCTCCACCACTGGGTTCGCCCCCTGGGGCCTGCGCGGTCCATCTCACTGTGCACAAATGTGCGACTGTGGTCAGTCTGCCCCACACCCTCACTGGGTCCAGGCCACCTGCGCGCCTAGGTCGGGGGATCTTTCCTGCGGACCCTGCTCTGCTGCTGGCTCTGCCCCTCTTACTGTCCCGGTTGAAAGGTTCGTTGTTGCGGGACTTCCATATAATTCAATTTTCTGTTCTTTGGGTGTGTCTTTGTTCTCCAAACCTTTGTTGTATTCAAACTTGGTTGTGGGAGAAGGCACAGTGTTTCCACCTATGCCTCCATCTTGGCAGAAGTCCCTATTTCATTTTTTAAAGATTTTATTTATTTTTAGGAGATAGGGGAGAGGAGGGAGAAAGACAGGGAGAAAAATATCAATGTGTGGTTGCCTCTCACTCTCTGTCTACTGGAGACCTGGCCTGCTACCCAGGCATGTGTCTTCTCTGGGAATTGAACTGGCAATCCTGTCCTTCACAGTCTGGCACTCACTCCAATGAGCCATGCCAACCAGGGTCTAAGATATATTTCAGTAAAAAAGTACAAATAGAAAGTATCGTAGAATTAGACTTCCAATGAGAGGAAGGTCTCCCCTGAAAGGAAGGAAGGTGTGTAAAGCAGCTCTTATTCTTTCATTTTTCTTAGTTGAAGCATGCTGTCATGATATTTTGAAGATGATTTCCATGTGACTTTTCTCTTCTGCCATCACTAAACATAAACACCCTACATTAGTCATGATATTAGCTGTTTACCTTAACTTAGGGTGCCCCCAATGGTGATAGTAAAGGACTTGATATATTTTTAGTATTTGACTTTAAGGCAGCACTTCAAATCCTCATTCTTATTTCTGCTATATGAAAATATACAAAGTACCTGTCAATTGTAATATATAGCAGAATGCAATTTATAGAACTTTGCTATAAATAGTTATATCTGATTTTCCTAAATATTTTCTGGGCATCGTTTTGAAACGGACAGTGATGCACATGTGTAGGTGAGTGCCACACAGTGCACATCAGAGAGGGAGCCCAAGAATCAGCCAGACCCCTGCCTAGGCTGCCAGAGTCTCTCCTGTATCCACTTGGCTGTCTCCTCAAACCAGCCTGCATAGAGGCCTGGGGCTTTTATCCCAGAAGTAGTGGGGTATATAATGGAATACTACTCAGACATAAGAAAGGTAAAAGACTGCCATAGATATATGTTGAAAACAATATGCTAAGTGAAATAAGACAAAAATAGCAAGAACCGTATTATGTCACTCATATGGGGGATAAAAAACTAAAAGTAACTAATGAACAAACACGACAAAGAAACAAACAAAACCTCACAGAAACAAACAGCAATATGGTGGTAATTTGAGGAAGAGGTATTGGGGAGTTGGTTAGAGAAGGGTAGAGGGGACCAAGTATATAGTGACAGAAGACTGGACTTAGGGTAGTGCGCTTCTAATGCAATATACGTCAGATGATATGTCATTGAATTGTACACTTGAAACCTATATAATTTTATTAACCAGTGACACCTCAATAAATTCAATAAAATAATAAAAAAGAATTATTCTTGAATAAATATACTAGAAATTGCCTATAATAAAATCACATAAATGTGATCTGCAACATTTAGCAGACAGAGAAAAACATGTTAGGTTGTACAGAAAAGTTAATACCTGAGTAAAATCACAAATAGAAACACAAAAATCATTCAACATTGAGCTAGAAGAAACTTGGGAGCATGCTTTTCTTTCTTTACCTCTAGCATTCAGTGTAGAACAGCGTTGAGAATACAATTTTCTTCAATGATGGAAATATTCCATAACCTTCACTGTTCAATGACAGCCACTTAGCTATTTGTTACTGTTGAGAACTGTCATGTGCTTGTATGATGGAGAGAGCAAATTTTACATTTTATAACATTTTAATTCATTCACACTGAAGTAGCTAGAAATAGCTAGTGGCTATATTAAATAAGGCAGATCTTGACCAATAAAATACCCAAAGCAATGGGGAGAAATGATAGATGCTTCATATTTTTTATATATGAAGATCTCAAAACAGATGCACTTAAAAGTCTGAATTCAGATGGTTGAAACCAAAATACGTCTTGAAACATACTTAGCACAACAAAAGTACAATAGAAATATGAAATCAAAGGGCACACAGGATGCTGAAAATCAACACAGAAACAGGAAAAGCTTCTCTGGGAACATACTTAGCACAACACTCTATGTGCTTTTTTATGTTAATGAAGCTAGAAAGATGTGTATATGTGTGTACATACATAAATGTACAGACATGCACATAACACAAAAAGTTAAATGATGTTTAAAATGAACCACATTTCTTTTATCAAATAAGCTGGAAAGAAGGAAAAACAGAAAACAGGAAGTTGGAGCAGTAGGCAGACACAGATTACCTTGTGTGCCTGGCTCTAAGGAGTTCATGTTCCTTTCAGGCAGCAGGAAGTTAACACTTTGTAAGGAATAGGAGAAAGTGAGCATGTTTGGTTTGGAGAAACCATTCTGGCACAGGTGTAGTAGGATGGATAGGCTGGGAATAGTGGAAAGTGGGGAAACTATTAGCAAGACTTGTGTTTTTCGAAGAGAAACGATGAGGGCCTAAAGTGAAGGATGAGAGTCTAAGTTCATGGCAATGAAACCCAGAGCATGAATTTATAAAAGATTCTTTCAGAAAGGAATAGGTACAAATGACCTGCCTCTTTAAAATTAATACCCTGAGCTCTGACAAGTAGGGCTCAATTGGTTAAGCATCGTTAACCAAAGCCAAGAGTCATGGGTTTGAATCCCTGTCAGGGCACGTACAGAGGCTGCAGGTTCAGTTCCAGGTTCTGGGTATTTGTAAGGGCAACCCGTGATCTTTCTCTTTCGCAACCTTTTCCTCTCCCACTCTTTCTCCACTTCTTGGAGAAAGAAATTGGAGAAAGTTTCTCTTTCACAACTTTTAAATCTCCCACTCTTTCTTTATATCTTCTCCTTCTATAAAGAAATTTAAGAAAACTACACTTTAACAATAAATCTAAAAAAAATTAAATGAAGTGAGTATCCTGAAATTCTCTCCTAAGCTTCATCCTCGGACCTTTGTGTTCTGGTGGTTATCTTTGAAGATCTTTCAAGTCCTTCAAGCCTTGTCAACCGAAGGGCATCCAAAACACTGAAAGGAAATGGTTCATTTCCTAAAAGAGAAATTAGTTAAAAATGGAATTGCTTTTCACATTTATTGGTTAGGTCCATGAAATAAAACAAAAAAACCCCAGTAAGTGACTTGATAAACACTGACTCGTCTCACTATCACTGTCAAACAGGTTAGAAGTAAATGGTTTCTTCTGTTTCAAATCCTACAATGTTTTAGTTTAAACTCTAGATTTTAAGAATGCTGTAGCATACTCAGTCAGAGAGAAAAGCTTAAGTTTCTATGTGTTTAGTACTGTAGCTCTAGTTGTAGATCTTAACACACTTTCCTATACTTTCATACTGATACATAGCAAAATACATAGCAAAGTATATATATTAAATTATATATGCTTATAATATATAGTATATAAATAAATTTTATTTTATGTTTTATTTTATATCTTATTATATATATATAAATATATGTATTAGGTATATAAGGAAAAATATACCTGAACATAATTTTGAGGTTTAGTAAGGCTAAAACAAAACTAAAACTTTAAAACTATGTAAAGTATTAAATATCTATACCTCAAACCTTTAATGGTTCCTCAAAGGATCAGATAGTAATTTTGAAATATTAATGGATCTTAGCATATGAAAATCTAGCATACATTGTACCACACGTCTTTATTATTTAAATTCAAATATTAATCGAGAAACATGTATTTCTACTGCTGCAAAGCAAGAGGATATATTGAGATTTGCGGAGTGGGATGGGCAGAGGAAGGCAAAGGAGGAAATATTGGGGCAACTGTAACACATAAAATAGAGTGATTTAATAATGAAAACTAAATACATCTATAAAAAAGATTCATTTTCTTATTTAAGAGAGTTGATCCCCTGCTGTTTTTTATTCATATTTTTTAAAGATTTGATTTGGTTTTTTTTAGGGAGATGGAAAGGGAGGGAGGAAGAGAGGGGAAAAATGTCAAGTTGCCAGGGAAAGATACCTCGGCTGCCACTCTCATGAGCCTTGTCCTGGAACCAAATCTGCCACCAAGGTATGTGTCCTGATGCTTTGCAGAAGGATGCCCAACCAACTGAGCCACACCAGTCCGGCCCTTTTCATCATAATTTAAAACAAGATCATCAGTTTTTCACATTCTGAGCAGTAGAGGTTTTCAAAATGTCCACAGTGTATATTTTCTAATACAAAATAGTAAGTTGATGGCATAAGCATTACCTCCAAAAGTGCAAAAGGTCCTCTACTATCTTTGATATTCTTCTGAGTTAATATGTAGATCCTTGAAGACAAGATAATCAGAAATAGGATCCAAAAGTTTAATCTTGATCTAGGGGTTCCCAGGATCCTTGTTACCTATCACTAAGGATTTCACCAAGTCTGTTCATTACCTATGCATAATTTTCAAAGAAGAAAAAACCAAAAGGAGAGAAATGCCTCGGTTGTATGTACAGTAAAATAACCAAACACATGGTAATATGTGATAACTCTGCTAACCTAATACATATAAAATATCCCAATGACTTGGAAGGTGCACAGCTCTTCCTGTTTCCCTGCTTTCAAGTAATTTAACAAACTGTAAAGTGCTTCTACAGTGTGGACACTGATGTGTCGAAATGCCAATATTACCAAAACGTTTAATTTAAATAGTGTCTCACACACCATCACAGTGGTGCCGAGTGCTATCCCTAGTTTTCACTACCTTTGCATTTCACCACAGAAGACAGAAACTATCAGGTTATATTTACTAGATCAAAATTACCAGATGTTCAGTAATTGAATGTTTACAACCACTAAGTTATTGAGAACATTTTTCACCATTTAAAGAATATTTTCACTCCAATTATAAATTACACCAATAATACAAAACACTCAGATCTTTATAAGAATACTTTATACATGCGTTTCTAATATAATTTTGAAGGTGAGTTACAGAATTACCTGTTCCTGAACCTCCATCTGATCATCAGCTCGAGGTATAAGTGTGCCAAGAATAACACCAATGCAATTTCCTAAAGCATCCTTTCATTAGCTCACTGCTGTGCTGCAAACCCAGCTAAGTAGTTCACAACAAAGGGAGAGGCTACGTAATGACACATTAATAAAATGAGAAAGCTTGATACAGAAAGAGATAAAAACAGTTACACCCTGGGTGGTGTTGCTCTCTGGACAGAGCCCCAGCCTTTGAACACCAGAAGGTCACTGTTCGATTCCCAGTCAGGGCACACGCCTGGCTTTCCCATCAGGTTGCCATTCAGGGCTGTGTGAGACACAGCAGATGGAGGTTTCTCTCGCACATCAGTATTTCTTAGCTCTCTCTTTCTCCCTTCCTTCCCCTGTAGCTAAAATTAAATAAATAAAATCTGTTATTGAAACAGAACAAAAGAGTTAAGCTCTAATAAACTCCTTGGATATAAACTCATTCACAGTTTTTAATTCAGCAGCTATAACGCTGATGCGTCTTGACATAAAATTACTTTCATATCCAGTTCCTTAAAGCCAAACAGAGGAGAAGCATCAGCAATCTCCTTTGACAGAAACACTGGCAAACGAGCAGAACTATGAACTGGTTTCTATTTCTTCATTAATTGTTTAGACTCCACAATAAGTGAAACCATATAGTATTAGTTTGTTTGTTTTTTGCTGTCTTTAGCATAATACTCTTTAGGTTTATCCCTGTTGTCAGAAATTGCAAAATTTATTTCTTTTTATGACTGAGTAGTATTTCTGTGAGTTCATATGTGCCACAACTTTTTGATCCAGTTATCTACAGTGGACACTTAGGTTGATCCTGTGTTATGTCTATTAAAAAAATGCAGCAAGGAAAAGAGCAGTACATATGTCTTTTCTGAATATTTTCAGATCAATGTCCAGAAGTGGAATTGTTGTGTCTTGTGGTAGTTCTATTTTGAAGTTGTTGAGAAACCTCCATAATGTTTTCTATATAATAAGGAAGACACAGGGGAACAAAGTCTATGGAATGCTGGAAAAGCAGTGCAGAGAAAAATATGTATAGGTAAACACTTATATTAAAAAGGTGAATGGAGCCCTGGCTGGTGTGTTGTTTAGAGGGTCATGCCCTAACAGAAAGGTTGTGGGTTTGATTCCTGTTCAGGGTACATGTCTAGACTGTGGGTTCCTATCTTGGTCAGGGCACCTATGAGACGTCAACCAATCAATGTCTCTCTCTTTCTCTCTCCATTCCTCCCACTCTCTATAAAGCAATAACTATAAATATTGTTGAGTGAGAATAAAAAGAGAAAGAAAAAGCCTTTAAAGAAGAGAATCAAATGCGTAGGGAGAATTCACTTGAATATTTCTCATACTCTTCCAAAACATACCAGAAGAGAACTTTTCCCAACACATTTGATGAGAACAGCATTTCTATTATACTAAGGTCAGATAAACACACCACAGGAAAATTATAATATTCAATGCTCTTTATGAATATACATGAAAACCTTCTCAACGATATACTAACAAACTTAATCTGAAGCATAGAAAAAAGATGAAATACCTTGAGCAAGTAGGACTTCTCCGAGGAATGCAAGAAGAGGTCAATATAAGAAAATCAGTCCATATGATAGACATCAATGGAATGAAATTAATTGTTGATTAGCTCAGTAAACATAGAAAAGGAATTTAACAGCCTGCCATGAAAGAAAACACTGAGGAAGACATGAATAGACAGGAACTATCTCAACATTGTAAAGGTAACCTATGAAAACTCCAGAGATAACAACATCATCAAGGTTGAAAGAGTCAGCTTTCTCACTGTGATCAGAAAGGAAACCAAGATGCCCATTTTCACCACTCCTAGTCCATATTTGTGGCCAGAGCAATTAGACAAGAAAAATGGTGTAAGAAGCATCCAAATGAGAAAGGAAGAAGTAAAACTGTATCCCAGATAACATGAATATATATATTTTACAAAGAGTCCACCGTAAATCTACTAGTGGTAACAACAAACACACTGAGCAAATATCTAGGTCATAAGATCAACATACAAAAATCAGTGGAGTTTCTATACAACAGCAATGAGAATCCATAAAGAAAATTATAAAAACTAGTTTCATTTTTAANGGAAGAAGTAAAACTGTATCCCAGATAACATGAATATATGTATTTTACAAAGAGTCCACGGTAAATCTACTAGTGGTAACAACAAACACACTGAGCAAATATCTAGGTCATAAGATCAACATACAAAAATCAGTGGAGTTTCTATACAACAGCAATGAGAACCCATAAAGAAAATTATGAAAACTAGTTTCATTTTTAATAGCTTCTAAAAGACTAAATACCTGCAAATAAACTTAACCAAGGCCCTTTAACACTTGTACACTGAAAACTATGAAGAATGAATGACTTAAACTTAACACATCTAAATAAAGAGAATGGAATGCTGTGTTTCTGGGTTAGAAGGCAAATTACCGAGAGGTCAATACTGTCTAAACCAGTACATATTATATATGACTTCAATAAAAATTTCACCCTTTTTTACATAAATAGAAAAGCTGGTCACCAAATTCACATGGAGTTGCAAGGAGCCCACATTAGCCAAACAATGTTGAAAAAGAACAAAATTATATGACTCATACTTTTATAAACATATGAGCCCAAAGCAGGTTAAAAATGCTTAAATTAAAATTAAAAAAAATGAATAACCGTATTTCATTTGTGAAAGCGATCTGAAGATTCTGTCCCAAAGAAAATATACGGGAACTGGAAAACATCATGCTAAGTGAAATAGGCCAGGTGTTGAAGGACAAATACCATATGATCTCACCTTTAACAGGAAGCTAAACAACAAAACAAACAAGCAAGCAAAATATAACCAAAGACACTGAAATAGAGGACAGGCTGACAGTGACCAGAGGGGAGAGGGGAGGGAATTTCAGGGGAAATAGGGGAGGGTTAGAGGAACATATATAAAGGATACATGGACAACAACTGAGAAGGGTGGAAATGGGGGGGGGAGCATGGGGGATGGGATGGGATGGGAGTAATAGACAGAAAACTGTACTTGACAAATAATTAAATTTTTTTAAAAAGAAAAAATAAATAAATAAACACCAAAAAAAGAGAAAATATATGGGTAGTAATAAGCACAGGAGAAAATCCTCATTAGTCATTAGGAACCACACATTAATTCCCCAATGAGATAGCAGTGTCTACCTATGATAATGCTTAGCATACAAACCATTTTGAAAACTGTCAGCTGTTTCATGGCATGAGAGTAAACAACTAGTGACATATTCATCCAATGGAACACTACTAAACAGTAAAAGGTAAAACCCTATTTATTTCAACAAGATGAACTAATCTAACATGAATGATTCTGAGTTCTAAAATATCAATTCTAAGCAAGTGATTGTGGCCCTGCTTTCCTGGGGGCTGTGCAGCCCAAGAGGAAGGACCTATGCAGCACTAAAGAGGGGAGGGTTCTGTCAAGATGAAGGGGAGGTGGAGGGAGCAAGGATCATGGCACAGCCTCGAAACACAGCGGCAGCTTTAGCATCAGGACCTAAGAGACTGTAGCATACACTTTTTTGTTCCTAGATGTCATACATATATTGCGCCATGTAAGAGAGAAAGTAGGCCATCACATTGATTCAGGTCCTTACCAATTCTGTTTCTCTCCCTTCATTTCTGCAGTTGCCAGCTTCCTTCATTCCTGGAAAGACCATGAAGATTCCCCCTCCTTGTTTGCCTGGACCACCCCTTCATTTCCAACCTTCTATTAGAGACAGCAAAACCTCTCAGAGCCCAGCCAAATGTGAAGTCCATTTGAGAGATCCACTCCCACTTCGCCATCCTCCGGCCACTGAAGAAAGCCTGTGCTGTGACGTGGACTTGAGTTTCATGATTGTCTTTGCAACACCTGACAGACAAAAGACCCTGCATTGGGGTTCCAAGTTTTTGTTTTACTTTTTAATAAAATTTAATATTTTATTTTATGTCTTATTTAATTGTTCAAGTTCAGTTTCGTTTTACTCCCATATCAACCCACCCCCAAGGTGCTCCCCACCTCCCTCCCATTTCCACCCCCCCTTAGTTGTTGTCCCTGTGTCCTTTATACTAGTTCCTGTAAATCATTCCCCATTTTCCCTGAAATTACCTCCCTCCCCCACCTGGTCACTGTCCTCCTGTTCTGTATTTCAGTGTGTTTGGTTATATTTTGCTTGCTTGTTTGTTTTGTTGTTTAGCTTCCTGTTAAAGGTGAGATCATATGGTATTTGTCCTTCAACACCTGGCTTATTTCACTCAGCATAATGTTTTCCAGTTCCATCCATGCTGATGCAGAGGGTAGGAGCTCCTTCTTTCTTTCTGCTGCATAGAATTCCATTGTGTAAATGTACCATAGTCTTTGGATCCATTCATTTACTGATGGGCACTTAGGTTGCTTCCAACTCTTGGCTATTGTTACTTGTGCTGCTATGAACATTGGGGTGCATAGGTTTTTTGGATTGGTGTTTCAGGGTTCTGAGGATATAATCCTAGCAATGGAATTGCTGGGTCAAAAGGTAGGTCTATTTTTAGTTTTCTTAGAAAATTACATACTGTTTTCCATAATGGTTGTACCAGTCTGCAATCCCACCAACAATGGATTAAGGTCCCCTTTTCCCCACACCCTCTCCA
This sequence comes from Sturnira hondurensis, assembly GCF_014824575.4. Lineage (NCBI taxonomy): Eukaryota > Metazoa > Chordata > Mammalia > Chiroptera > Phyllostomidae > Sturnira > Sturnira hondurensis. The sequence continues at coordinate 16,505 of NW_028078844.1, read as the reverse complement.
ACATTTGTTGTTTGTTGCTTTGTTTATGATAGCCACCCTGACCCATGTAAAGTGGTATCTCATTGTGGTTTTAATTTGCATCTCTCTGGTAGCTAGTGATACTGAGCATCTTTTCACATGTCTCTGGATCCTCTGTATGTCCTCCTTGGAGAAGTGTCTGTTCAAGTTCTTTTTATGTTTTATAATTGGGTTAGTTGTCTTCTTATAGTGAAATTATGTAAGTTCTTTATATATTTTGGAGATTAAACCCTTGCCTGAGGTATCATTGGCAAATCTATTTTCCCATACAGTCGGTGGTCTTTTATTTTAATGCTGTTTTCTTTAGCCACGCAGAAGCTTTTAATTTTAATGAAATCCCATTTGTTTATTCTTTTCTTTATGTACCTTGCTCTAAGGGACATATCAGTAAAAATGTTACTGCATGAAATATTCAATATTTTTTTTGCCAATGTTCTCCTCCAGGACCTTAATGGTGTCACGGCTTATATTTAAGTCTTTTATACACCTTGAATTTATTTTGGTGTATGGTGTAAGTTGGTCCTCAAGTTTCATTTTTTTTGCATGTAGCTGTTCAGTTCTCCCCACACCACTTGTTGAAGAGGCTATCTTTATTTTATGTTACTGCCCCCTTTGTTGAATATTAATTGGCCGTAGAGACTTGGATTTATTTCTGGGTTCTCTATTCTGTTCCATTGGTCTATGTGCCTGTTTTTATACCAGTACCAGGCTGTTTTTATTATAGTGGCCTTATAGCACATTTTGGTATCAGTTACTGTGATCCCTCCTACTTTGTTATTCTTTCTCAAAATTGCAATTGGATTCATTTATGGTTCCATATACATTTTTGAAGTGTTTGTTCCATGTCTCTGTTAAGTATGTCATTGGTACTTTGATATATATTGCATTGAATCTGTAAACTGTTTTGGGTAGTATGGACATTTTGATGATGTTAATTCTTCCAATCCATGAGCATGGTATATGTTTCCATTTGTTTGTGTCTTCCTTGATTTCTTTGTTCAGTGTTGTGTAGTTTTCTGCATACAGGTCTTTTACCTCCTTGGTTAGGTTTATTCCCAGATATTTTATTTTTCTTTTTGCTATGTCAAATGGGATTTTTTTCTTGTTTTCTGCTTCTGCTTGTTTCATTGTTGGTATACAAAAATGCCTTTGATTTCTGGATATTGACTTTCTATCCTGCTGTTTTGCCAAATTCATTTAATATCACTGATGAACATAGATGCTCAAATCCTCAACAAAATATTGGCAATCCACATCCAACAATACATAAAAGAGATCATATAACATGACCAAGTGGGATTCATCCCAGGGATGCAAGGATGGTTTAATATTTGCAAATCAGCAAATGTAATACATCATATAAACAAAAGCAAAGACAAAAATCACATGATCATATCAATAGATGTGGAAAAAGCTTTTGATAAAGTCCAACACCCATTTATGATAAAAACACTCAGCAAAATGGGAATAGAGGGAGCATTTCTCAATATAGTAAAGGCCATATATGAGAGACCTACAGCCAACATCATACTCAATGGGCAAAAACTAAAATCTTTTCCACTAAGATCAAGAACAAGACAAGGATGTCCACTTTCACCACTTCCTTTCAATATAGTATTGAAAGTTTTATCCACAGTGATTAGACAAGAAAAGGAAATAAAAGGCCCCCAAATTGGAAAGGAGGAAACAAAACTGTCACTCTTTGCAGATGATAGTGTACATAGAAAATCCTATAGACTCTACAAAGTTCTTAGTTCTTCTGTGAAAACTAAATTTATGGCTCAGTGGATTTCTGGCAAAGTGATGGAGGGGTCCTAACAGCAAGGCTTTTCTCACTAGACCCAGAGAGAGTCCCCTGGAGGAAAGCTAATTGGGAACAATGTTGTCTATGGCTGTGACCTGAGAGTTACAGACAGGCTGGGAAGCCTATCCTACAGATGTGCTTGTTGACGGGCCCCCACTGATTGCCGAAGTGATTGGTGGACTAGTGGTCCTAAGAGTCCTTGCTATGAACACAAGCAGAGGCAGGGAAGCTGGGTGTGCAGGCTAGGAAGCACATCCAGCTAGACGCCACCTGACTGCTGATGGTGCCAAGCTCTATGCTGGAAGAATGGGCTCTGTGAACTGTGCCACCTCCCAGGATGGGAATTAAGGTGGGTGCAGTGGTACTTCCAAGCAAAGGGTCGTTTTAAGGTTCTGGGGCCTGTGGTGGTTATGAGGGTGCCCTGGCGAGAGCACTTACAGGAAATCTGGCCCTAGCTTCGCCCGCAGCACTGAGTAAATGTGCCTGAGGGACCCATAGCAGCAAAGGCTGGCCTGGAGGGAGCCTGTGTGCCCATGGTGGCCTGTGTGGTGCTGCTGAGGGCTGGCTGGCCTGGAGTAAAGGCTGGGGCATGGGATGGGGTGCAAGTTGTCTGTTCTTATCCTCTAAACTCAGGGGTATCCCTGAGAGATGATAGGTAGGTGGGGTAGTGTCCTTTGGGATAACCTCCATTTCTGAAGCAGACTTGAGAGCCCAGGCTGATGATGTGCCTGCTGAGGGGCCAGCACTCCCTGCAGAGGTGACTGTCAGGCTCGGGAATGAAGGGCTGTTAGGAGTAGTGACAGGAGCAGGCATAGCATCAGGTTGTGAGGAAGACCACAAAGGCTCTGGAGCACTTCAGACCAAGATGACCTCCACATAACCTGAAAACACACCCTGGATCCACTGCCACAGTGCTGTCTTGTGTGCATCAATATCTTGGGTCTTGACCAAATAGCAGTTGCAATGTTAAGAAAGAAGAACAAAGTAGGAGGGATCACAATACCTGATATCAAACTGTATTACAAGGCCACTGTAATCAAAACAGTCTGGAACTGGCGTAAAAACAGGCACATAGCCCAATGGAACAGAATAGAGAACCCAGAAATAAACCCAACTCTCTACAGTCAATTAATATTTGACAAAGGGGGCAGTAACATAAAATGGGGTAAAGATAGCTTCTTCAACAAATGGTGTTGGGAGAACTGGACAGCTACATGTAAAAAAAATGTAACTCGAGCACCAACTTACATCATACACCAAAATAAATTCAAGGTGGATAAAAGACTTAAATATAAGCCGTGATACAATTAAAGTCTAGAGGAGAACATTGGCAGGAAAATATCAGATATTTCACACAGCAACATTTTTACTGATATGTCCCCTAGAGCAAGGGACATAAAGGAAAGAATAAACAAATGGGATCTCATCAAAATAAAAAGCTTCTGCCCAGCTAAAGAAAACAGTATTAAAATAAAAAGACAACCAACTGTATGGGAAAACATATTTGCCAATGATACCTCAGACAAAGGTTTAATCTCCAAAATATACAAAGAACTCACATGACTTCACTCTAAGGAGACAACTAACTCAATTAAAAAATGGGGAAAGGACTTGAACAGACACTTTTCCAAGGAGGACATACAGAAGATCCAGAGACATATGAAGAGATGCTCAATATTGCTTGCTATCAGAGAGATGCATATTAAAACCACAATGAGATACCACTTTACACCAGTCAGAATGGCTATCATAAACAAAGTAGTAAACAACAAATGTTGGAGAGGGTGTAGGGAAAAGTGTCTGGTCCACTGTTGGTGGGATTGTAGACTGGTACAACCATTATGGAAAACAGTATGGAATTTTCTCAGAAAACTAAAATTGTACTTGCCTTTTGACCCAGGAATTCCACTGCTAGGATTGTATCCTAAGAACCCTAAAACACCAGTCCCAAAGAACCTCTGCACCCCAATGTTCATAGCAGCACAATTAACAATAGCCAAGAGGTGGAAGAAACCTAGGTGCCCGTCAGTAAGTGAATGGATCAAAAAACTATGGTACATATACACAATGGAATTTTATGCTGCAGAAAGAAAGAAGGAGCTCCTACCTTTTGCAACAGTATGGATGGAACTGGAAAGCATTATGCTGAGTGAAATAAGCCAGGTGTTGAAGGAGAACTACCATATGATCTCACCTTTAACAGGAAGCTAAACAACAAAACAAACAAGCAAGCACAATATAACCAAAGACCCCAAAATAGAGAACAGGGTGACAGTGACCACAGGGGAGAGGGGAGGGAATTTCAGGGGAAATAGAGGAGGGATTTAGAGGAACAAATATAAAGGATACATGGACAACAACTGAGAAGGGTGGAAATGGGAGGGAGGGGGGAGCACGGGGGTGGGATTGGATGGGAGTAATAGACAGAAAACTGTACTTGAAAAATAATTAAATAAAAAAAATAAAAGTATATGTATAAAAAATATCTTTGGTCTTGATAATGTATCCCAGCTGAGGAGGCAGTGGCAGCCTCAGAGGTGGTTCCCCTGGCCTGCGGTGCAGCAGAAGAACCTTCTGCCTTAGGGGCCTATCACAGGCAGATGAGCACGTTCCTCATTAATTATATCTACCCAAGGCTGTTCCTTTGGCCCTTTTAAGGCTGCCTCTTTCTCTCGGCAATCACAGCAGTTGAGGAAGCCTGAGGGCTCTGCTGCCTCACTGTCTTTGTGAACCTCTGGGGCAGCCTGGGGTGGCAGGTGGCTGGCTGTCTCCTCCTCTCCACTGGTGGGAAGCCTTGAGTGGAGCTTTGGGACTGGTGATAGAGTTCTTTTAGGAGCAGGAGCTCCTCAGAGAGGCCTGGGGTTTCAGGTGGCATCTGTCTTTTGGGACCATTCACAGATAAGCCTGCTTCTCTAGGACTGTGTGGTCATCCACCTGTTCGGGCATCTCATTCCTGCATTATCCACAGTTCCTCTGAAGGCAACATGTGCAGAATGAGGAAAGGAAATCCAAGAAAAAGCACAGGGTCCTTGGGATCCTAAAACACAATTTCAGGAATGTGGGAACATGGCATGGCCAGCAGATAGGCACATATGTAGTGCAGAACGGCCATGAAGTAAATGGAAGTGCACGGACAACTGAGTGTCAAAGCAGACCAACTGGTGGGCAAGGTGATACTGTGCTGGCCATCTGGTACCCTGGTTGAAGGATAGGGGCAGAGTCTGCCCAGGTAAGTGCCCAGTGGGCTCTTTGATGAGTCTGTCTTGGAACAAATATTAGGATCTCAGCAAGCTCGTTTAGCAGCCAACAACACTATTGGTAGCCAAGAGCTATCTATTGCACTGGTTGCTAAGGTATACTTGGAACTCCCCTTTGGGCGTGACAGGGGAAGGGAAGGAGTAAAGTCACTCTTAGCAAGGCTTTGTCAGGAGGGGTGCACCCAGGGGACCTCTTACGTAATTCCCACTCTAGCTGGAACAGGAGCAGATGAGAGCCATGAAACCTCTGGTCCTCAAGGCTGTAGTCATCCTGGAGCCTCTGAGGCATGAAGGTGACTGCATTCTCTGGGCTCCCACTATATCTACACTGTGCATGCCCCCAAAGCACCCTGGTGGTGCTTGTTGTTCTGCAAGACCATGACCTTTGGACCATGGGACTCCATCTTGGCCTGCAGGGGCCATTTTGACACCTCAGAGATGACTGTGCCCTCCTAGTTACCCTAGAAGGGGGTAGAGCCCTTGCAGCCAGCTACTCTGGTGCCCACCCTTTCCCACAACCCCATCTGCCACTGGAGGATAAGTGTCAGCTCTTCTTCCTCAGTGCCAGACTGCTCTATCAGTAGATTATTTGTTTGGTGGAGATCAGTGAGGCCATGGACTTGTCTTCCTCCTCTTCCTCCTCAGACACTGCCTTCCCTTCCTCCTGAACCCAGAAGCCCAGGGTGAGTGCAGGCATTTTGCCAGCCCCCAGGCCCTGCTGGACTCTTGCTCTCTGAGTTTGTCCCCTGCCTCAAGGTCACAACCTGTTGCTTTTACAACAGCCTCAAGCTGGTCCCCTTGGAGTGTTCACAGTGCTTCTAATAGGGAGGCATGACTTTGCTCCTGAGCCCATACTTGCCTGTAAGTGGAGGTCAGAAGCATAAATTGGTGGTTAAAATGTAGTCATGGTGCCCTGGCTGGTGTAGCTCAGTGAATTGAGTGCGGGCATGCGAGCCAGATGATCAAGGTTCGATTATCAGTCAGGGCACATGCCTGGGTTGCAGGCCAGTTCCCAGCAGGGGGTGCATGAGAGGCAACCATACATTGATGTTTCTCTCCCTCTCTCCTTCCTTTCCCCTCTAAAAGAGAAATGAATAAAATCTTTAAAATTATGTAGTCACAATGATATAAAATACTGCATGGGAATATAAACACTAATATTGTAATAACTGTGTTTGGTGTCAGATGGATACTATTGAATAGGTTTATGGAGGTGATCACGTTGTAAATTATATGAATGTCTGATAACTATGTCATATACCTGAAATGATTAGAATAGTATGTCAACTATAATTAAACATTTATTTAAAAACTGTGAATAAGTCCTGGCTGGTGTTCCTCAGTAGAATGTGTGCTAACCTGCGAATCAAAGGGTTGCCAGTTCACTTCATAATTTAGGGAACATGCCTGGATTTCAGGCCAGGTTCATAGTAGGGGGTGCACATGAGGCAACCTCATATTGTTGTTTCTCTCTCTCTTTCCTTCTCTTCACCTATATCTAAAAATAAATAAATAAAATCTTTAAAAATTATTAATAAAATGTAATGATGGAAGTGCATATTTATTCAGAAGGTGCATGCAGATGAGGGGTCTGAAACTTACACCTCAGGAGCTTCATAGACCATCCACTGTGGTTCCCAGCATCCTGTGGGATCCCAACTTGGATGCTAAATTTCCCACCATCAGAAGCCTTTGCCTGCCTCAGGCAGTCTTTAGGGAATCTGGGCATAGAAGGAAGTATAATGTGGCTGATGGGGAGGTGTTTTAATGTCATCTTTGGACTGTCCCTAGGACTATAGCTATGACAGGGGAGGGTCTGCCTGACTCCACATGCTGTTCAATTGCTCCAGCGAAAACCTGATGTAATGTTGCATAGCAGTGGTAAAAGTGGGCAAATATTTCCATTTCTGGTTTAGGTGAGTAAACGTTCAATCCCTTACCACTAAGTATGATGTTAATCTTGGGTACAAAGATTTCATTCTACAAAGGAGAGCTACTTAGGGTTCTTTTAGCAATTGTGGTTTGTTCCCACCACCAGTACCACTATGCACAAGAGATCCACCTGTTGGTTAAAGAAAACTCCTAGGGTATCATAGGTTCTGCTTCTTGGTCTGGGCCTAACTGCACAGTGTGTTCGAATTGTGAAAATTTATGAAGTTATATACATATGACCTATACACTTCCCTGATATAAGATCTATTTCATTTTTTTCATTTATTTTATTATATATATATATATATATATTATTGATTATGCCATTATACTTGTTCTCTTCCCCCCTTCATTCCCCTCCACCTGTACACCCCCTTCCACACCATTCTCCGCCCTCCCTAAGTTTATAACCCTGTTTCTCGAGTTCTTCAGATTCTATATTTCTCCTACTATTCTTGCCCTCCCCCTATCTATTTTCTACCTACTGTCTATGCTATTTTCTGTACCTTCTCCCCCCTTCTCCTCCTCCCACTCCCCTGTTGCTAACCCTCCATGTGTTCTTCATTTCTATGGTTCCACTCCTGATCTAGCTGTCCTCTTGGTTTGCTTTTGTTTTAGGTGTGGTTGTTAATTTGCTGTCCTTTCATTGTTAATATTTTTCATCTTCTTTTTCTTATGTAAGTCCCTTTAGCATTTCATATAATAAGGGCTTGGTGATGATGAACTCCTTGAACTTGACCTTATCTGAGAAGCACTTTATCTGCCCTTCCATTCTAAATGAAAACTTTGCTAGATAAAGCAATCTTGGCTGTAGGTCTTTGGATTTCATGACTTGGAATACTTCTTTCCAGCCCCTTCTTGCCTGTAAGGTCTCTTTTGA